>NW_011888811.1:6126341-6187208 GCF_000151845.1 Pteropus vampyrus
GGCATTTGTGTTAGGTCAAAAGAAGGGTACATTTTAAAGTATTTAAATTATGTGCTTACAATTATCCAAAAATGTTGCAATGATTTTTATTACCATTGCTAATGTGTGAGATGTAATATCAGGCTGCTGGCTGCAAGTTAACAGAAAATGTTGATTTCAGTTTATTTAAATAATAAGAAAATTCATAATTTCCTATAACTGGAAGTCATAGAAAAATAAAAATTGTTTCCCACAATAATCAAAATATTTAAATAAATACCTTAATTCTTCACTATATTTATAGGGTTGAGATTCATTCATTTTATTCTGTCTTTATTCACTATATTTATAGGGTTGAGATTCACTATATTTATAGGGTTGAGATTCATTCATTTTATTCTGTCTTTGCTTCAACATCACTTATGCACGTGTGTGTAAGTTTTTTTTAATCAGGTAGAGGGATACAAGTTCAGGACTGTATATAGATAATTCTGAGTGTTAGATTATGTACATCAAGCTCTCTGGTTTGCCTATGCCCTACTGGAAACACTTCAGTGTTTATATATGTGTTGTGGGAAGAGAGGGACAGGAGATGAGAAGATGAGTTTTTATGTAAATGCTGATGAGATAAAGTATTCTGGGGTTCTCAGGTAATTGAATAAATTAACTGAAGTTACATGGTAGGCGAATTAAATCACACTTGAGCCTTAGATGATTCTGGGAGAAGAAAGTATCACTATGTAATACCATTGCAAAGAGAGAGCAAGTAGGAGAAAACAGGAAACATTCTTTACAAGAAAGTGCTAGAGAAACAGACTTTACAAGAAAGTGCTAGAGAAACAGAGGGCTGAACATCTGTGTAACAAAAATTCAAGGACATGAAATGATTATTCAGACAAGATAAAGGAGTTAACAAAAAATTAATCTTGGTTACCAAATCTTGCCTTTAGTAATCATGCATTGTATGTGGTACCTGTCATAGCTTGTTTTTTTTGTTGTTGTTTGTTTGTTTGTTTGTTTTTAATAGATTTTGAGCTTTGTTTTGGAAATATAGCTATTTTTAAATGATACACAAGCCACAGAGAATTCAGTTTGGTTATGCTTATGCAGTAAGGCCTAAGCTCCAGTGAAGTGAAATTCTTTGCAATAAATCTCCAAAAACACCTTGTTGAAGCTAACACAAAATAATTCAAGAAAGCAAAGAGAGCAGATGGCTCTACTCTCACCTTTCGAAATTATATCACTTCAATTAATAGGAAGCATAAGAAAAAATGTTATATACCTTTTTGGTAATAAGAATATAAATATTCTTTTAATCATAGTTTGGCCATAGCAAAACAATATGTAATTACCATTTACAGTGCTATTTCAGAGTTTTAATAGGCATTAGATATCTTGTCCTCCAAACAAAGAATATTTTTAAAGCCTTTCTTGTCAGTAGTCCATATTCTCCAGTGTAAGGCAAGTTTCTAATTGCCTCTACATTCGGTGTTTTTATTTGATGCTATCAGGAAATATTGCAAATAAAATTTTAACTTAGAAGTTACTTTAGTAAAGTGAGCAGGTAATAAACATAGAAGTGTATTATAGTGAAAGGAATTTTGTGGTGTTTTTAATTTTTACTTGTTTATTATTTTAATTTTAGCCTGGATTCCTTTTATTATTATTATTATTATTATTATTATTATTATAATAAAGTAAGCATTAGTTAAGTATTTGGTTCATAAAACCTGTGAACAGTTATGCAATTCAGGAAAACCAACTAAACGCTAGTGCCCATAAGGCTAGTGAGTATTCTGACTACATTTCATCCATTAATTAATGCTTATCTTAACACATTAGGGAAGAAAGAAACTCACCATCATGTCATGAATTGACACACCCCTTCCACTAAGCAGATTACTCATCTCTCACTGTTAGAGACATGTTCAACAAGACTAACAATGAGAGAAAGGGACCTTTGAAGTGGTAAGGAACAAGCAATGGAAAAAATAATCATTGTCTTTGAAGTTACACTATCCCAGGAGCCAATTATTCTTTTCAAAAAAAGTTCTCTCTTTTTTAAAAAAATATCTGTGATTAGAAAGAACTTTAGCAATAGAAGGATGCATCTCCATCTCAGGAGCTCAGTAACGCTTCCTGTGAAGCAATATTAAAGAAATGAAGAGCAAATTTGAATTTGAATTAACTAAACTCAAGACTTGACAGGTATGAAATTCAGGCTTCAAAATGTTGAGGGTGAGTTATCATTTTATCAATTCCAATGTGAATTCCATGCATACAATAAAAGGGTCTCCCTTGACTGCCCTTTAAATTTAATTCCATTTCTATTTAATAATTTTCACAGAATTTATCACTATTGGAAATTATCTTATTTCCTTTTCTTCTGTATTATGCTTACTGTCAGTCTTCCTCACTAGCATGTGATTTCCATAAAGCAAAGACTTTGTCTTGTTTTAAATTTCTAATGTCTGAGGAATTTGTATTCAATAAATATTTGTTAAATGAGTTAACAAAAGAGAACAAAATAATGAAAATAAACACTGCTTTGAGGTAGATTAAAAGTGGTCTCACTCTCTCCCAGCTTATAATATTATTGGCTAGTCAATAAACCTATTGAACTAAGTTTGCATACCTGTCATATTAGCTGGAGGCGGAATGGCACAGGCATTGAGACCCTTACCTTTGGATACAGAAAGACCTGAGTCCTTCTGCTTGCACAATGGCTAGCTCTCAGAATTATGAGAAAGCACTTAACCATCTTGGCTCTCAGTTTCTTTTGCTACAAAATGGAGATAATACTTTATAAGGCTTTGGGGAAGTTATAACAGTAACCTATGTAATAAGTATTTGGCATTGTATTAAGTACTCAGTAAGTGGTTGCTCTTAGGATTTGTAATAGGAATCTGTGTGGCTTCCCCTGTCCAGAGGTCATCAATTGCAATAACTGTCAAATAGAATTTTTCTTGATGTCCTTTAATTCTACATGTCAAAGTTTATATTTAGAATAGGATCTTCATTTATATGACAAATAAGGAGTTGACACTACAGTTATATTTTAAATATTTTCTTCTCAGAGGCAATTTTACCATCTATATTTTGGAAATATTTCTAAGCTTTCTTCTGCATGAATATACCTCCAGCAGTTACAGCAGGGAATGCCTCTTTGTGACAATTTAGTATTCTTTGTTTCATACTGGATTCAGCTCATTGAAAGTAAGTGATAAATCAAGGGTATTTACCTGCAATAGATTTGTGATTTTACAAAAGCAATTCTAGTAAATACAAATGACTTGGCTTTATTTTAACATCACTTCAGAGTCAAGAGAAGGAATTAAGTCAGAATTTGAATGCCTGTATAACCTTGAGACATGGGTATCGTCTAATCCTAGTTTTGTGGGTCCCCCCCCCCAATGCTTTCTAGCTACATAGGAAAAAGTATGACTCAGTCTCTTTTCTTTGAATTTGGAAAATACCCTCATAAAGAAAAATAATTTTTATCCTAAGATATTTGAGCTTTAAGTTAAGAACTATATTAATAACTTTTCTTCTCAAGTAGCAACATTATTTAAGTCCTAGCACACAACACTCTCAGAAGGCATTTTTTATATATTAAATACAGAATCTTTTACAAAAATAATAATAATTAAAGATCAGGAGAATATAACAACAGCTTCTAACAACTGAGTACTTCTTAATTATACATGTTAATGGAAATGGGAAATACTTCAGAGAATTCAAACTTAAAGCAAGCTTCAAATTATTTACATATTGCTCTGAGATATTTATATATTTCTCTGATCAGAATATATCTAAGATTTGTGTTAATCAAATGAGAAATGACAGTAACTAAATTAAAAAGCCCAAAGCAAAAACATTTTCTATTCAAGTTCACTTTTGAGACAGAAATAAAATGTAACTTCTTTGGTTAAAACCAAAAAATATATAACAATTTCCCCCATCCCTTTTGTCATCTGTCTTCATTTCCACCCCCACCCTCCTTCCTTTAATCTTTATATCTCACATCTGCTTTTGAGGTTGTGGAAGAAATTTAGCATTACAATATAAGCGATATTTACTTATTGTTAAAATTGAACCATAAACTTCACATGGAAATAAATCTGACAAAGTTGGATTAGCTGTCATCAGACCATCTCATTATTTAAAAAAAATACCTATAAAAGCTGAATAGAATAACTTAAAATGTCAATCATTTCTTTTCGTGTGTTCTGCATGGCAGGTAAAATTATTGAAAGAAGGGATGCAAAAGAGCCGAACTTCAGTTTTACTTTTACCCTGAGAGCGTGTTGTAAAGCAGCGGTCAGCAACCTACAGTCACGACCCCATTAACGTTTTCTATTATTCTCGGTTCTAAATGTGGTCTTGGGAAGTAGGTTTCATATAGACAGTAGTGGTTTCAACAGGCAGAGATCATAGTGTTGAAGTTGAGAAGGAAGCAGGGAAGCAACTTTGAAAGTCACCCTTCTTAGCTTCTATACCAACTCCTAAGCTATATATTCAGAGGAGAAGATAAGATGTCCTAAAAGTGAGAACTGCTTGAAGGTTGGAGAACAGGGCAGATAGTTCAGATTTGCAAACTGTTGTTTAAGATAGGGCTTAAATTCAGAGCACAGCTACAGAGACATCCAGGAGAGGCATAACCTAGGAATAAGGATCATGCTAAAATTTTAAGGGAAAAAAATGAAATAGACTCACACACACACACACAAAAAGCCTAAAACCAAAGTTAGACATGGTTAAGGTGATGCCTGTAATTTAATTGCCCGATAGATTATAATACTCTTTAGAAGAAGATAGCATTATATATGTCAATCACATATCTTTCATAATGCCCAATGAACAATAAAAGAAATACATGAGGAAAAAAGAAGTGACAGGTAATCAAGAGGGAAAAAGATTCAGTGGTAGCATAACCAGAGATGATCAAAATACTGATTGTAGACAAAGTCATTAACATAACTATAATCCTATATTAAAGATAACTTAGAAAAGGATGAAAAAAGTGGAGAAAACCCAAACTATACATCAAGGAAGCTTAGAGTATACTAAGCAGAATAAATTCCAAGAAATCTGCACCTAGGTATATTATATGTAAAATGTAGTAAATTAGAGATAAAGGGAAGGTATTATAGGAAACCAGAGGAATAAAACACTTTACTTATAGAAAATTAAGGGTAAGAATTACAACAGACTTCAAAAACAATGTAAGTATGATGAGTGTGAAGTATTGAAATTTTTTAAAAAGCTAGAATTCTATATCCAATGAAATTATTCTTCAAAGTGATGGAGAAATAAAGGTATTTCACAAAGGTAAAATGTTATCAGTAGACCTGCCTTGCAAGAAATTTCAAAGGAAGTTATTTAGAAAGAAGGGAAATTACATAGCTCAAAAGTGCAGATCTACGTACAGAAAGGAAGAATGTTAGAAAAGGAATTAATTAAATTAAGTGTTTTTTGTTTTTTATTCTTAGTTAAGCTGAAAAATAACTAAAATAATAATAGTAACAATGTATTGGTGGCAATATTAACAATGTAATCTGATGTAATTACAGCACCCAGATAATTTAAAAAGGTAACTGGAATATCACAACTAAAAAGAGGGCAAAATTAGGAATATTCTGATAAAAGATACATGTTGTACATATGAAGCAGAGTTATGTTATTTGGAAATGGACTTATATTAGTAAAAATCATACATTGTAAATTATGGGGTAACCATTGATTTTTTTTAAAGAAGTCTAATTGACATGCTGAGAGAGAAGATAATTGAAACATATGAAATTCTCAGTTAAAAACAGAAGACAGAAAAAGTGAGGAAAGAGCAACAAAGAACAATTATGAAGAATGGAGAACAGTTTTAAACATGGTAGATATTAATCTAACTATAACAATAATTTTAAATGTGAATCGTCTAAAAAACAGAGATTTACCGAGTAAAAAAAAAAGATCCAATTATACCTGGTCTAATAAAAACCCATTTTAATATAAGGATTTAGCTGAGTTAAAAGTAGAAAGATAAAGAAAGATATATCACACTGATATAATCAAAAGAGAGCTGAAGTACTTACGTTAATTTGAAACAAAGAAGACTTTGATAAAAGCAGAATTATCAAGGATCAAGAGGGGCATTTCATTACACATGATAAAGAAGTAAATTCTCTAAGAAGACATAAGAATTCTAAATGTTCATGTACCTATCAACAGATGTCAAATTACATGAGGTAAAACTGACAGAAATAAAAAGAGAAATAGATAAATCCACTATTATAGTTAGAAAATTCAACCTCCACTTTGTCAGTAATTGATAGATCAAACAGGCAAAAGATTGGTAAGATTATAGATGAAGTGAACAATGCTATCAGTCAATCTGATATAATTGACATTTAGGGAATACTCCATTTCATAATAGCAGAATATACATTCTTCTGTAGCCCACATGGAATTCTCGCCAAGATACCTGATGTTAGGCCATGCAACACACATTAACAAATTTAAAAGATAGAAATCATGCAAGGTATGTTCTCAGACCAAAATTGAATTAAAACTAGAAATTAATTTTAAAAACATAGCTGGAAAATCTCCAAATATTTGGAAATCAAACAACATACTACTAAACAGCATATACGTCAAAGAATACTTCCCAAGAGAAATTAAATTTTTTTTAACTAAATCAGAATGAAAATATATAACTAATTGAAATTTGTAGAATGCAATGAAAATAATTCTTAGAGGGCAATTTATAGCTTGAAATGCATATATTAGAAAAGGGGGAAGATCTGAAGTCAATATTCAAAGTCTAATTTTTTTACCTTAAAAAAACAGAAAAAAGAAAAAAGTCAGTTTAACAAATAAAAGAAAAGGGATATTAAAAACTAATGCTAAAGTCAATAAAATCGAAAACTAGAAAACAATAGAGAAAAGTTCTTAAAGCTTTTGAGGACAGTCTCAAGCCATTGAACTTTGAGGCATTAATGTCAGGGTGTAGTGAATCTAAGTTAATTAGACCCATACTGATAGATGACTACTAAAATTAGAATCTTTCCTTTGGAGATGACAAAATGACAGCCTAAGTGAATTTTGCTCCCTCTTGAGAAAATGCTAGAAACAAGATACCATCTGGTAGGTGTATGTACAAGTGTAGGTGCATAAGAATTCATCATGTCCTTTTGAGAAAAATAATGTGGCCAAAAATTAAAAGTTCACATTTTGAATAGTGTATTTCACAGGTTTATTGGCTTTACACCAAATGTTCTTCCCAGTATTTTGTGGAATAAAGAATGATAGGTTATAGAATATATTTCACAACACTATAATTATGATAGTAAATTTGAGTAAAAGTTACACACATCTTGAAGTATTAAATGCAGTCTCAATATAGGTGACCACAGATATTCCTAAATATGTTTAATTGACATTTTTACAGTAAGGTGATAAAGTGTGGTGTGTGACTTATTTAGATAGCATTTGGCCACCAATATTTCTCTCTATATATGTTTACTCATATATGTATACATATATGAGTAATGCTAGAAACAAGATACTATCTGGTAGGTATATGTATACATATATGTATACATATATGAGTAAACATATATATATGTATACATATATGAGTAAACATATATATATACACATACATATATATGTATATATATATGAGTAAACTATATATATGTATGTATATATATATATATTCATAGATATGTTCCAAGCTTATTTATCAATATAGTAATATCTAACAAAATGATAGCAAATTAAAACCAACAACTTAAAATCAATGATAAGAAAGTTACAGGTATCACAGAAGGTAAAAGAGGTAGTTTAACTTTAGAAAATTAATTGCTATAATCCATCAAATTAAGAAATTAAATTAGAAAAGCCCCGAATGTTAATAAACATTAAAAAAACAATTCGATAAAATTCATTATATTTCATCATTGTTTTTTAAGTAACGAACTAGGAAAGTTCTGATAAAATTTGTTCACAAAATTTCTACCAGATTTATACTTCTAAGGAGAATACAGTTGATATAGGCAAAAACTCTTACTGCATTGTTGACGAAAGAAATGTCCAAACCTGTAGAGAATTTTAATGAATTTATTTGTGCCAAACTGATGACAATTGCCGGGAAGCAAATTCTCAACGGATTGAGAAAATGCTCCAGAGAATGGCAGTTTTGCAGCTCATTTTGCACCTTAGAATTGAAGAAGTCATAAAGAGAATTACATGAAATCATTGGTGGTAGATTAAAGGGATAGGAGAAAGCAAAGCAGAGAAATCTCTGGTATTGGATAAAAAATAAAGTGAAGAGACACACTTCTATTACATCGATAGGTACAGGATAGTTAATATAGATGGTATTCGGGGACCAAGAAACACTGAAAGGTTCTGTGGTCTCCTGCTCTGGTGCAGTGGGTTGTGCCCTGTGGGATCCAGAAAAAGGCGATTACTCTGATATTCCAAGGATATGTTATCTTAGACAAATAGACTCATTTAAGGTAAAGATTGATCTTTGTCAAGGAAGCTAGTGGCCCAGGACATGACTACAAACTATGACCTGCTTTTAGTTAGGATCATCCTATGTGGTTAATTGTGATCTCTGAGTTCATAGGGCCCACCATGCTGGCCTCCCCTGAGCTTGTCAGGTTTAGTATGTGGTCTCAATTTTTGTCCACAGTATCAACAAGATCAAGCCAAGTGTATAACAAATGCTATGTTTTTAAAGGGACCAGAGGACAAATGCATTGCAATGAAATTGGGGATGCATTGAGGACAAATAACATTTCAGAGAGGGGAGAATCTTTATGAGAGTGGATAATTATCTGCTGACCAACTGTTTTTCTTGTTGTTGTTGTTGTTGTTTTTCTCTTGGGAGCTTTTATTAATTCTGGGCTTAGGTTGAGGCTCTTATATACCCTAGGCAGATGACAAGTTGGACACCGGAAAAGTTTCACTGAGACTATGGGGCTATAGTTTCAAACTAGAAAACTGTGGAGCTTAAAAGTCATGGCTAGTGTTCCGCAGGAGACATTTTCTGCATTTGGAGGCTGCATTATCATCCTGATTGTGCCTTTTATAAGTAAGTAGCCTAAGGTTACTTGGTATTGACGTATGTCTTGGTCTGCTTGGGCTTCCATAACAGAATACCACAGACTGGGTAGTTTAAACAACAAAAATGTGGGATATTCTACAGTTCTGGAGGCTGGAAGTCCCAGGTCAGGGTCTGGCAGGATTAGTTTCTGGTGAGGACACCCTTCCTGGTTTGCAGATGGCCATTTTGTCTTCATATGGCCTTTCCTCTAAGCCAACTGGAAGAGAGAACTTTCTAGTGTTTTTTCTTAAAAGGAGTCTAATCCTACCAGTTTAGGGCACCACTCTTAGGACCTTATTTAGCCTTAATTGCTTCATTAGAGGCCCCATTGCCAAATACTGCTACAATCTATGGATTTTTAGGGGGTATACAAATATGTTTTTCCTTTTTACAAAAATATGTTTTTCCTTTTTTACAAAAAAAAGTATATACTAATAAATAAGAAATAAAATTCTTAAGCCAAACTATCCATTTACATGATTAGTTCCATGTCTGTCAAGAGGGAAGATGAGTGATATTCACTTTTTCTTGGTTAAATTTCACTTTTGGTTAAGAGTATTCTTCACTTGATTTTTTGATAAATAGATCTACATAAATATATTAGTAAGAAACTCGGTTTCATACTATTTAAAATATTATAAAAAAGTTGTAATTGGGTCTCATTATGGACTCAAAGTTTAAAGAACAGAATTGCCATGTTGTGGAGTCTGCTAGAGTTTTGGATGTGAAAATTTGGCCATCATTATTCCCTTCCCTCAGGCAAATGCAGTGTCTGCTGTCAGGTCCTTGAACTTCCAGAAAATTACATATGTACACCTTCAAGTAGAGATTTAAAAGATACAAAGATCCTATGTGGGAATAAAGTGGGAAATTGTAATTAATAAGGCATAATGGTCATGTGAAACCTTTTGTCCACTCTGTTCTATGGAGTCCTGAAATTTATGTCTCACTGTAATTACAGTGAATTGAAGCATGGTATAACTCAGAACAAGGAGATCTCTTCACTGTTTAAACACCCCAATATAAGGGTGAATCTGAACAATGTTTTTCCGGAGTGTTAGTGTCGTTCTATTCCTTCTTTAGATTGCCATGCTTTGTTGTCATTGTTGTTGTTCAAGATGAATGTCAAGAAAGGTTATAAATATCATGTTCCAGCAATGCGCTTTTATTTTACTTCTTGTGTTTTGCTCAAAGTGAAGGAGAAGAAAGAGGGAGATTGTGACTACACCAGATGAATGAAATTCAACTCATCTTTAAAATCTTTTTTTCTCCTTAAACTTTCAACCATTTAGGAATTTCTAATTCATTCTTTAAACTCTGAAAATGCTTTAGCAATTTGGATAGCCAACCAAAACACTGACATTTTCAAATGACGTCAAAGAGTCTCCTTGACTTGAAACTTAAAAACGAGCCATCAATTTTAGTCTCACTGTCATTTTAGAACTGCAGTTAAACATGCCATATGTTAGCTAATCTGCAAATAATATGCTTGTGATCATTTGTGGAATTTCCCTCCTCCGGACTTCTATTCCAAGCTCCACTTAAATAAAGGAGTGTCTTGTGAGTTAGTTTCCACGCTTTCCTTCTATGGGCTGAAGATTTTGAAGGCCTCGAAGTAGCCACACATAAGCACAATCTGAATTTAGCATAAAAGGATTAGGTTCATGGTGGGAAGAGACACAGAAGGATAATAGAATCTTTATCACCTTTTCATCAATAGTCAAAATTAACTAGCCGTTACTGAGTATCTGTAATTCATTAAATAGCTCTGTTAGGAATAATAAGTAAGTGTAACACATAGTTTTACCTTCAAGGAATGTGTCATATGATTGAAGAGACAATGTTCAGACACCACATACAGCCACCAATTATATGAACTAATAGATGCATGGGAGAAAAGTATGAATTAGAAGAGTCGGGAGAAGGGAAAATCATACCTTTGAAGCTCATCTTTTCTCCTTCTGGCAAATTATCCATTTTTTAAGAGCCCACTTAATGTTACTTCCTCCATATATGTTTTCCTGGCCCACCTTTGGCATTCCTCCCACCCACAGACAGGTGGAAATCTTCCTTTTACTTTGTTCTCACAGCATTTAGCTTATGTTGCTGGGAATTTCATGAGCTGAGTCTTTCCCTTCAGCCTGTTATCTAAAGAGGATTACAACTTCACTTAGAAAGCTCCCCTCCGCACACACACACACAACATGAAGAAAAGTGTCACCTCTGTTTTAGGGTAAGTGGTTTTGGTCTTGAATAATCTAGTGAGAAGTAGGATGAGAAGACACGTCGTCTTTGGACAAACTTCAGGAGGGGATGTGTATCTTAGTGTTTGGAGATTAAAAGGATATATTAGAAAATTTGCTAGGTATTTATGAATCAGACTTTCTGTAATCGCCTTCAGAATATGTGAACAAAAATAAGAATCTCTCATTAATATATGCTTGTAAATATTTCTACATAATAGCAATAGCCTTTAGATACTAAATTATATGAGTCATGGTTTCATAACCACATAGCCATGGCATCATTGACCCAGAACACCTGAATGTTACACTTTTCACAGTGCATTGAAATAATCTATTTGTAGTGAGGCAATATTTTGATATGATAACTCCTGGAGATAGCTTCACCTGTCAGTTATCCTCCTCTATCCCACACCCCACTTTTTACATAGCTATTCATGTTAAAAGAGATCAGAGTAATGAATCAAATGTACAAAAAAAAAAGTTAAAATAAAGAATGCTTTTGAAACTTTTGAGGGATAATTGAACCTTGAAAGCAAGAGATTTTAGTTTCTATGAGCTTGTTAATTTAAAATTCAAAAGGCTAAGCCTTGAAAGAAGTTTATAACATAAAAAAATATATATTTTAAAGATAATAAAGACAGACAAATCTGCCTTCACCCATAAAGCCTAGAAATGTCACTCAATATTTGAACTCAGGGTTCCCAGAACTACATAGTTAGCTATTTCTCCTGATAAATAATTTATCAAAATCATTCGAATGCTGTTTATGAGATCATACATTTTATTACTGTAAATTATTAACATGATTGTGATATATTTTATATATTCCTGTTTTAGTTAAGTTGAGGATTCTCTGTATATACAACAAGCAAAAACAACTACAGCAACAGTCATAAAAATTAGACTCCATTTTTTCTCTCTCACATAAGTCTGGAGGTAGATAAGCCAGGACAGATGAGAATGTTTCACACTGTGACTCAGGACTCTAGGCTCCTGTTGTTCTGGTCCAACACTCTAACATATGGCATCCACTTTTAAGGTCACGTCACAGTTCAAGTTGGCTGCTGGAGTTTTGGAAATTCATCGAATGGCTAAGGAAGATATAAAATAAAAATAATATAGCTGAATTTAGCTCCTAATGAGCCAACTTTCTGGAAATTTAACATAATACTTCTCCTTACATTTCATTGGCAGTACATAAATCATATGACCCTACATAGCAGGCTGAGAAATATAATCTTTTGTTCTTTGCAGCAATCGATGGATGGATGGATGGATGGATGGATGGATGGATGGATGGATGGATGGATGGATAGATAGATTCTAGTACTAAAAAGGAAGAAGAGAATGGATCCTGAAGTAGGAAAATGACTTTGTTTCCCTGAATTAAAACGTGGTGCTTTTTAATTAAAGACTATGGATAGTAGAGATTTATAGAGAAAAATGCATTAAAAGTCACTCCTAATCATATTTCTTCAAGATAAGCACTTCTTTATACCACTATGTATTTCTTCCCTAGCTTTCCTCAGTAAATAATTTGAGGATTATTTCTTTCTAAAATTTCATTCGATGGCATGAGAATTTGCAAAGTGGGAATAAGGGAAATGTTCTGGGAGTGGAGACAGGAGGCCTAGCTAGTTTTGAGGTGCTATAGGAGAACAAAGGTGGTTAGTAAGGACTGAGAATAAAGTGCTTTGAGTGTTAGTGGGATTCTTTCTTATGTTCAGCAGAATGCTTTAGGAGTTTTTTCACAAAACGCATCTAAATATATATTGTAGGAATTTCAACCAGTAGTTTGGAATATTGTAAAGAAGGGAAAGACTACTCATAAAGTTTTACAGTGACAATGCAGTCATGAGATAACAACATCCTGAGGAATGGTACGTATTGTGAAATGGAAGGAATGTAACAGTGCAGAAATAGGAAATGATGAGCTATGGTGCAGGCTGGATAAATGGTTGATTTAAGATTTCCTATCCTTATCTGAGAGAAGGGGTTAATGAAATAATAGGTAGTAAAGTAGGACCATGAGAAAAGGAAATATAAGCAATGAATAATATTTAAGGTAATTTAGAATCATAAAGTATCTAAAAATCAGAAGCAGCATTCCTGCTTGAGGTGGGTGTGCCAAGATTAGAATTCAGAGAGGTTCGTTGTTAGAGATTAGGGCGGGCTGTAATCAAACACTGGCAGTATTCAGAAGGTCACAGTGAGGGTCAGGCAGTGACTAGCCACCATGGTCATGGACATCCTAGGTTTCCAGAGTGAATTAGGACGAGCCTTAGAGGCTCTGAAGGTAAATGTGACTTAGAAAAGGTGAAGAATCCTAGAGGTCAAGAAAAGTCATTTGTGGCCCTGCAACCATGTTTGGTTGCCTTGGGAGATATTGCTTCTGGTTTGGTTTTGTTGTGCTTTAATATTCTTTGTCTGGGAAAGAACTAATGTCTTGATGGAAACCACTTGGAAAGTGACTGCAACATGTTGGGTAGGGAGATACTTGGTGTCAGATGCTGCTAAGAGCAAGGGTGAGGACACTGAGTTAGCAAGCATGCTATTTAATTTATGCAGAGTATTGGCTTCATCTTTTGCAATGATCTTCAAGCCCCTAGCATCTCTTAAGAGTTAAGTGAATGAATTTTTCCCTTGCCAAATGCCAGATGGCCACCGTCTTGTTTGTGGAATTAAAAATAATTGAGCAAATCACACTCTAATTGTTTTGCCTCATCTCCCAATCCAGAAGTCTTTCTATGTCTGTCTTCCAGGCAATGGGTAGATAAACAAATGCTAAAGTTTTGTATGTCCTTCTTTAAGCTCCAGACTTCAATTTGTTCTGAAATCAGAATTTGAGGCTAAGTTTGCCAAAAAAGTTATTGAGCAGCTGTCATAGATCTGACCTTTTCCACTACTGCTGGGGAAGTGATGGACTGAAAACACAGTTATTTCACTGTTAGAAATGGATCTTCTTTTCTTTTAATTTGTATATTCTAGAATTTCCCTCCCCCCCACCAAAAAAAACCTGAGTCCAAATTTCACAAAATAAAAAATATATATTTATTGCTATCTGTTTCATAGAGTTTGGGGGAGCATTAAATTAAAAAGATATATAAAGTCTGCAGCAGAGATCACTAGGCTGTCATGTTGTTTAGGTCTGACCAATAATACCTGGTAGCAATTATGAGCTAAATTAGCTATCTTATATTTATTATATGTGAATCACCTTTTCATAGTCCTGAAATACAGGTTATGCAAACTTCACTCTATAAATTAGAAACTAATGCATAAGGTAGTAAAGTAAAGTTCCCATGGTGACATAATTGATAAGGGGAGAATTGAGATTCAAACTCAGATCTGTCCAACTTCAAAGTAATATTGAATTGCTCATTTCAATGTGAAACTACATCTTATCTTAGACCTGGCTATCAAATGTCCCCATTATCAACATTAACTCCTAATTTAGCTAAAATCATAAGTCCATTAAGTAATTTCTTAACATGACAAGAAAAAATACTAATTATATAAAACTATTATTTTCATATCTATTATAAGTAGAATAACAGATCTGTTCATTAATAAATATTCATTAAGTAATATGTGTTAGATCTGAACTAGTTTAGAAATAAAAATTAACACAAAATTTACAAATTTTCTACATTTCCCAAATTTAAAAAAAGGGTGACTTCAAATATTCGTAGAGTTATAGTAAAATGGGTAATCTAATGTAAGATTGCTGGGATTATAAATTGGCAAAATAACTTTTGTAGTTATGTGTTATTTACTATAATGGAAAATATTGACTATCTGATTCTACTTCAGGCCCACTATCCAAATATTCATTTACACATGTGAAAGGAGACATATGGAAGGATATTTATTACAATATCATTTGCAGCAGCAAAAACAAAACTAAACAAAAACACAAAAAATGGTAACACCCTGAAGTTCAATAAATAAATGAATGGTAATTATGATATATCTGTGCTCTGGAATAGTATGAAGTAGTTACAGAGATGAGGGAGATTTATATCTACTTTTCCAGAAAGAATGCTAAGACATTGTAGAAAACGTTTCAGAGAAAGTGTGTTAATATTTAAAAACAGAGAAATTTCTTTTTATTTCTTCTATTTTGCAAAAGAGGAAACTATCTGCCTAGTAATAACTTTCCAAGGTCCCCAAATACAAACTTAGATCTCTCTAGTACCTTTAGACCACACTTGCAGACTAGAGAGACTCAAGAGTTATTCAGTATGGAGAGAACCTCATAGACTGTCTAGTTCAGTGGCTTGCTCCATATATACCCAACGGCTTGAGAGGGACTGGTCGTTAGTGGGAGGGAATAACACCCTAGTGTTTGCCCTTTCCCACTCCCACTGCCCCTTTCTGTTTCAACTACAGCAGCTGCAAATTGGGGAGGGGGGGCGTGTTATTTAAGAGTTGGATGGGAAAAGTTTTTTAAAAGTGTTCTGTGCTAATATCCTTGCGAATCCAAACACCTCAAATTAAAAAAAAGGAAACCGAAGGCCAGAGAGGAAACTAGGTTGCCCAGGGTCACCAAAGAGCCAGAAATCCAAGTTCATCCTCCCAGGCCAGAGCGCCTTCTACTGTACTCACCTTGCTGCCTCTGCATTCTCAGAACTGTGAGAAAAAGCCAGTCCTGGGAAAGGTGACATGCAGGAAATCGTCTTAGGGGAACAAATGGAAGTGGAGCCTGAAGGAGGACTGAAGCCACAGATGGATAAGAAAGGGTGAGGAGACTTTGTTCAAAACATTTTGCTTTCAACATATATTTTCAGAGGTTCTGCTTTTCTCCTGGAGCTGGAGTAAATTTTCAAAGGGGACTAATTGCACTCTTTGAGGGGAAAAAAAGTAATTGCTTCGCAGTTTAATTGAATGTGGATAGATTAGTTTCCGCCGATGGTTTATTTGTCTTCTTTTAGTAAGGAAGACTTGCTGTAAAATGAGCAGCAATGAGCAGAGGAAACCAGCTCTTAGGGCCCAAGCTGATGGGTGTCCGGAATATAAACATGGGTCTCATCTTCCTTGTTGAAATTTGGGGCACATTTGTCTTCTTTTGTTTACCCTTCATCATTAGCTCCTGTGACCTTCACAAGTTACCAAGAAGCTTCAAACTTTGAAATGTTTTTTACAATGTTGTAGGAAAGTATTGGACTAGAAAACAGGATACCTGCTTTTAATAAACTTGGAGAAATCCCTTTTAACCCCACAGCATCACTTTTTTCCCATTTATAATTAAAGCTAAAGAAAATGAATTAATTCTGAGAATATCTATTGATTAATATTAGGGGGAAATGCTTCTCTCTCACTCTAGCTATTTTCTTCCATGTGAAAGGTCACTTAACGTACCTATTGGCTTCTCTCTGTCTCTTTACATACTGATTCTTTGGGGTGGCAGTGACCTTATCTAATTAGATTGAGAAGAATAAACTGGCCAGGCTCAGTTTAGCTCCTTGTTTTTTCCCGGTAAGCCAGGAATCCCATCTGATCGTTCAAGGGGTATATTCTTCAGCAATAGGCCAGACCCAGTGTGGTATTGCCTGCGTCAGGGAGGGAGAGTCAGCTAATTTTCATTTGGTTCTCATTCTAATCTACAGCCAGTAATATAGATAGCGCTTTGACCTTCATCTGCCACTCTGGTTCTCTCTCTTTCTCTCTCCCTCTCTCTTTTTTTTTTTTTTTTTCTTCCTGGAATGCATGTGGAATAGATGTGGCCCCTCCTCAGAGATCTTGATACCTTTAATGTGTTAGCCACTCATCTAGATCTGGGATGCCATCGTGGCACTGACAGATAGATTCTTCAAGTTGAGCTTGCATTCTTGGGAAAGAAACAAATAATAATAAAAAGCATCACACATATAAGATAATTATTTTACGATAATGTTATGAGACACAGTAATTAATCGAGGGAGGATTACTTTAGGTTGGGTAATAATGGACGTTTGAACTGGGTCTGAATTGAGAGAAATAGGCAAGCATGTTGGGGGAAGAACATTCCAGGCAGTAAGAAGAGCAAATGAAAAAGTTCTCAACATGTTCAAGGAACAGGAAAAAAAAAAATGTGAATATAACTGGGGCAAGTGATAGATGGGAGAAAAGTAGGGAAATTAGAACAAAGCGATATGCAGAAACTTTTTCTAATGAAAGAAATAAAAGACATTATTTGGTAAAATATCACAGGCATGATTTTTTTTTAGGTGATCATAGGGAGATAGATATTTACGTCTTTATTTAAAGTGGATTTTGAAAGTTTAGAACAAGAGTTTGATTACTGAAAGATTTAAATGGATTTTGTTTGTTTTTAGTTGTTTTACAGATTTTTTTATGCCCAACACCCATTCTCCATTCTCCATTTTTATTTTCAGATAGTTCTATGATCATGCACAAAAATGAGTCTTTGTGGCATTTTGCCACCTAATGTGTAAGGTGTGTACACACACATGCATACACACAGAGTCAGAGAGAGATAATATATGGAAAGTTTTAAAGACATAAGCAACTGACAGCTGGAAGTTACAATATCTACGCTGTTTTTAGGTCTATCTCTGCAATCAATTGTGGATTTAAGTAAGCCCTCTTGATCTCAATTTCTTCATTTAGTGAAAGGACAATTAAAACTCTTCCTTTCTCTGACTTACTCAATGGAATTAAATTCTTTCAATTCTACCTCGGAAACATTCCTTAAATTATCTTTCTCCTTTCATCTTTGCATTAACTACACAGAATCACCCTACTTTTTTTTTTATACTATTTGCCTTTTACTCTACATTCTTTCACAATTTATGGAGGTTTAATATCGATGCAACAAAGAAAGAGTGAAAAGAGAAATGAAGAGCCGGATTAAAGTATGCAGCTCATTTATCTAATGAATGACACAATGCTCCTGTGAGATTATTCATTCTCATAACAGCAGGTGAAGAAAGGTGGAGTAAACACACTAAATTCTGCAGTGTTCACATTGAGTGAAGGGCTCTGAGCTAGTTAAAATAGCAGAACATACATGATGACATAAGAAATATTTTGTGTGGCCCACAGTTGTTTTTTTTTTCTTTTTTAATAAATTGGATGCTAAATTTAAATTAGAGGAAATTTCATACCACATTTTCAAATATTCAGCCTCTCTTTAACATTTGGAAGATCCGAAATTATACAGCCTATACTTTTGTGTGGCAACAATTATCTGACACTGAGCAGAAGCTGTGCCCTCTGGAGAAGACACACATACTTGTGACTTCATTTATCTGTATCCCGCTCACTCCATGAATTTATATTATCTGCCTTGCTTTTATAGGCAGTGAAATTTATTTCTCATGACTTAAGCCAAGAGAATGAAGGCCAATGTCCCTAAAATAGCCAAGTAATTAAATTAGGCAGACAGACAGGCTTTGTGTACTTGCTCATTACTTCACTGGTCATGTACAAATCTCAGGTATGCTTTAGTTTCCTCACCTGTAATATTGAAGATGATAATATTTACCTCACAATGCTGATATATAAATGAAGTGTTTGAAAGCATTCGAAAGCACAATAAAAAACAATTTAGAGCTTCCTAATTAAGTAGTTGTTGCTGAAGAAGATTTAACTGAAATTGAACAGTGCTAGGGTTTCTACAGTAAAAACAGGTGACCTAGAGTGAAACCTGCCTTCTGCAGTATAACGGACATCTATTTTGGAATGTGCCAGGCATCTATATAATCTTGTTTTGATAATATCTTTATTTTTTTCATTGGAGAACAAATGCTTCCATAATAACAAGCCCTTTGATTTGGTTCTCGTGGTACTGAATACACCTCAGGCTTTCGAAGTAATTATGTGACTTAGACTTGACCAATTTAAAGCATTGTGACACTTTTTCTCTGCCCTCTCTTATGTATAGAGTGATTAGTTCAGGGATGGGCATGTAGCCAAACCCAAACTAGTAAAATAGATGACGTGGTCATGAGATTTTGTTGAGATGATTAAAAGAATATTTTTCTCCTGTCCTTGAGGTGGTAAGGATGTAACGTTGGACTGTCAGGGGCCACCTAGTGGACAGAGCTTGAAAGAAAGTGTATCTAACAAGTCAAACAAAGCTGGCTAAAATAGAAAGACAGAAGAGAGAAATGACCTCAGGATATTGTTTGAAAATGGATTAAATTGTTTCTGAAGTTGTCCTTCACCTGCACATTTTAGTTATCATTTCTCCCCAGCTCCCTACTAGCTTTGATGAATATATTTAAAATATGTTTCTGCTGATTATAAACAACAGACTACAAATTAATCTTTATCTATACATATTGACATCTATCACCTTTAGAATTAGTCATTTCAACATCATTATCTATTAAACTGGGTCACTTGGAAAGAACCCACATTTCATTTATTTCTGAATAAGTTTTGTTATTTTTCTCAAAGTTAAGATGTAGGAACTTTCATTTTAGTAGTCAGTTTAATTTTAGTACTCATCTGAACTATTGGGGAGGGAGAAAGTGATGGATATTACATAGTCTAGGTCCTTCAGGACGTTTTAGTGCCTTCGATTCAGAGAACAACACAAAATGTCACAAATCTTTGAAGATGCCTCTGTCTGCCACCTCAATCTCAGTAAATTGTACCACCAATTTTTTGAATATCTGGAAAAATTTCAATATAAGCTCTATATTTGATGATATGGAGTTATTAACATTGTCAAATATAGTTACAGCATATTGATAAAATAGACAATGATCTTGATTCTTAGGTGGTGCTTTTTAGAAACAGGGGAAATGTTATGATGTGCGCCAATTGTTTTCAATATTTAAGTACATGTATAGGCATTGATTATAGCACCTTTTTGTTTAAGAAACTACTCCACTACGGTGATCAATTCTTATGTTTCATTTTCCAGCTCCAGAAGGGCTGGAGCCAGGCCTGACTGTAAGCCACCACCCCCTCGTTTACAGTGATTGTTTCAGGATGAGCATGAGACACATTCTGAGGACTGGCTACATTTTGAGACTATGAGTCAGGAGATGCCAACAGTTTCACCGGTTTTAATGAGGGCTTACATTAAAATGAAACCAAAGCAGAAGAAAATGTAATAGAGAAACAGAAACCGAATACTGATGAGATTGTTTGATTCCCTAGATCCAGCCATGCCCAATATCTTCCCTGAGACTTTCAATTATACAAGCCATTCAATGTATGTTTTTATTTCATCTAATTTGAGTTGGATTTTGTCGCTTTCATCTGGAGGACTTCTTACCAATACACTGTAACATCAATACTTTCTACATTGATATTTAGCCTTTAATGTTGTAGTCCATTATATTTATGAATGACTCATGTGAATTAGTCTTCTCTAATTCAGCCCCAAATGCCAGTTCTTTAACAGCATAAATCATCCATGCCTTATACCCCTAAAATATCTCCCTTTGGATCTTTATATATTATTATATAGTAGATACAAAATAAATAATGATTGGTAATAAATATTTGTTGATTAATGAGAAATATTGTGGATGTTTGCTCTTTGTTAAAGAATATTTGATGAGTAAACTTGTGACACAAGAGAAGAAAACTGTCCCTTCCCACTTCTTCTGGAGTGATTAATACCTTCTATCTACACCAGTATTATTCAGAAGTCCAATTCATGTTGTTTATTGTTTTTAGTCAAAAAGCACTAACATTGGTAACAATTACCTAAGAATAATATTGATACTGGTAATAGCTAACTAACTTTAATTTAAACACTTTCTATATGCTCGATACTCTGCTGGCTACATCAAGTGTATTATCTCATTTAATCATACAACAACCCTATGAGGTATGTAACTCATATTGTTCTCATTTTACAGATAAAGGACTCGGAGCTGATCAAGATTAAAGCCTTGTCCTAATGTCTTATAGTGGTGGTACTTCAAACGCAGATAGATTCCAAAGACTATATTTGAGGAAAGTCCATGAATATTTCTAAAAAAGAACAGAAATTAGACTTCCAATGGCTTAACACTCTATCAGGTAAGCAAAATGTGCCTTTAAGTCAAATTATACCAAATATTCTTCCATATTTGGTAAAAATCTACCCAGCTATTTTTGCATAATCTAATAATAGAAATACTAAAAACCAATTTTTATATATAGAGAGATTTTCTAGGAGGAAAAAAAACCCCTGAATATAACAAGATCATTCTGGCTCTATAATCTGTTTTTGGCAAAAAATGGAAAGACATAGTGTTTCAGGAAATATTGTCTTAGATAAATTATTCAAATAGTAACTGTTCTTCATTTCTTCAGAGCATCACATTGGCCTTATGTTCTTTACAGGGCATTGACTTATACAAAATGAGTTCATTAGTTTTCTGATGAATTAGAAACATCTGTGAGGCTGATAGTTTGTTCATTTAGAAAGGACAGAGTAAAATGGTATTAATTCTTTATTAAGGAAAAAGAAGTATCAACATTGCCAGAAAAAAAATCCTCATATTTATCCAACTAACTGAAGGTTTATATTCATTAAATATATTGAATGTTATTTTATGTGAAATTTAATTTATGCCTCTATGATTAGCTTTTTGGAAATAAGTAAGCATTTTGTTTCACTTATTAACATGTATATATACATTCTTAAAAGGAAATTTAGTTCATTTTTCTATTATGTGTTATCAGTTGCTCGACCTGGAGGATATAATGATTATGTAGTAATCTAAATTATTTCTAAATAACTGGAAAAAAATAAAAGAAAAACAGACTTCCAAACTCAAGAAAGTTTATTCTGAGATATTTTAAGAGTTAAATCTCATTTCCTTTCAACTTCTTCAAAGAACAGTTGGTTATTGAAAGAGAAAAGTAAAAAGATGGCCTAAAACCTTTTTTGAATCTTAAAAGGTCAAACTTGATTGTATGGAATTATTTTTAGCTGTGCTTTGTAATATCTTTAGCAATCAAGAAGATAGGCGATTTATGCTTCTACTTTTATCTCATACGATACAGAGACCAAAACCTGGTATTAAATTTTTATTATTAATTACAGAGTAATTTGTATTTATAAAGTTACTTCTCTAATAAGTATTCATAATGGAAATGACTTCCAGAGTCCAAATAAAAGAGTCAAAAATGAAAAATATTTGAAGGATGTATAATTTGTTTAGCTTGTTATTGTAAATTGACTTTCCTGTTGTAATACCAAAGCACAGAATTTCTTAACAAAACTTAGATTATGGATCTTTTAACTATGTAAGTAAACCTATTTCATAGTCTAAGGTCTGAGTGACAAAGCTAGACTCTGGTACAATGTAAGACAGTCAACATTTTAGTAAGGATAAAGGCCATAGAAAATCTGATTAAAGGACATTTTTAAAACATCGATTTTAAAACTTTATAGACCATGAAGCAAATGCCAAAATAAATGAGTCCTATGAGTGTAAGCTTTGGATAAAAGGATTATGATTTATAGGCCATCTGTATTTCTGATTTGGTAGGTATTTACGAATATGAAGAAAAACATTTTTTATAAGGAAATGCATTATAAAGAGATCTATAATCTATTTCCCAAAAGCCTGTGAATATCTTCATGAGATAACTAGACTCCAGATTCAGTATCTCCACTGTGAATATTAAAAAAAAATAACAATTAATAATCTGAAGGGCAAGGGTGCAAGTCAGATATTCAAGCTAAGAATATGTATATTAGAGCAGGCCTAGGGACTGTCCAGAAGCAAACCAGACAAATTACTTAATCCATCCAGTAGAAAGTGGTTCTGTTTGAATCTTGCCAGGATTAAGTTCTTTAATTTTCTAAGTATACATTTTATTTTAGTTTAAATGAAACCTAATAGAGTTGAAACCAAAATAGATTTAAAAATAGATAAAAGTATTTGTTTTCTATAACTATTTTTAATTTCCTTTTAATAGCTAAATTTTCTAATAGTATATTAGACTCATAAAGTAGACTCAATTGCCCAAAGAAAGTATACACAAATTTTCAGACCAAGTCTGTTATCTAATAACTGCTAATAGCGAGAAATGCATATGCAAAAGGGTGTTTTAAGCAAGTATCGTTATATGAATTAACATATAATTATTACCTTCTGAAGTTGGCTACTTTATTTCTCTAGCTTATCAATATATGCACAATGAGATCGAGCAACTTGGCCAAATATTCAGCTTATAAGTGGCAGAAATGAGCCTTGAACCCAGACATGTTCTACTCCCTGTGTTCTTAACCATGATACTGCACTGCCACTCAAAAAGAGACACTTATTTTTTTAAACATCTAATAAGAGTGTCGTTTCTACCTAGCCGGTGTTTGCTAGGAACAAACACGTGTCACAGTGACCCTTGTAGAATACAAAGAAATTTAGCATTTTCTCAAGATGTCTGTGAAAATATCTGGCATTAAAAGATTCATTATTAAAACCAAAATTGAGTTAAGGAATTCCAGATAGGATGCAGACATATACCTAAACTTTTTTAGAGAAGCTATGATAGATTTCATCTATTCTTTTTTTGTTGTTGTATAATCTTCATTTAGAAACAGTATAATATGAATCACCTACAGAAGTGTCTGACACACTGTGCTCTCTGTGACTCTTGCATATATTGTAACTACCAGTAATGTAGATTTTGAAAGATGATGGGGATTTGAGAAGATGACAGGTTTTGAGCACATTTTTTAAAAATGTTGTTCACTGTTATTTAGAAATAAAACATCTTTTGAGAATTTCATTTGAAAAAGAGTTTTATGATACTAAGTAAAAGTAGATAGATACAAAAGACTGCATATTACCTGACTCCATTTATATGAAAGGACAGAAAAGTCAAGGCTATAGTAACAAATGTAGATCAGTGATCGCCAGGGGCCTGAGGTAAGGAGAGAGGATTTATTGAAGAGGGGCACAGGGAAAGCTTTTGAGATTTTCTTTGTGTATGGTAATGATTATTGTGGCAGATCTATCTATCTATCGATCTATCTGTCTATCCATCCAACCATTCATCCATCCAACCATCCACTCACCCATCCACTCACCCTCTCATCCACCCACCCATCTGTACATACATACACACATGTAAATATATACACATGTGTATCTGTATATACATATGCACATACAGATGAGTAAAGAAAAGGTGGTATGTATATACATACAATGGAATATTATTCAGCCTTTTAAAAGGAATTCCTGACATTTGTGAAAACATGGATAAACTTTGATGACATCATGCTAAGAAAATAAGCCAGTCACAGAGGACAAATATACATAATTCCACCTATATTTATGGTAACTGAAATATTCAGATTCATAGGAGCAGAGAGTAAAATGGTGGTTGACAAGGGATAGGGGGAGTAGGAAATGAAGAGTTGCTAATCATTGAACATACAATTTCAATTACACAAAATGAAAAGTTCTAGAGATTTGCTGTACAACATTTTGCCTATTGTTAACAATATTTTATTGTACAATCAAAAATTTCTTTAGCGGGTACATCTCACATTAAATGTTATCACAATAAATAAAGTTATAAATGGTAAATAGATCAATACACAATCATAATTAAAGATAATTCAATTTTTTAGTAACTAGAAAAAAAGAAGAAACATAAAAAAAAAAAAGATGAAGAAACCTAATCTATACAAGAAACACAGAGTGCTATACTAACCCAATGCAGAATAAATAATATGTTATAGTGCATCTAGAATATTTACTAAAATATACCATATACTGGGCAATAAAGAATTCTCAAAATAATTTAAATATTAGTAATTATACAGACTACATTCTCTACTCAGAGAAATTTAGGTATAAATAATAACAGGAAAGTAACTTAAAAAATCCCCCTAAATGCTTGGGAAATAAGTAATACCACTCTGTGTAATCCAAGTATTAAAAATCCAAGTGTTAAAAATTGGGAAATTAGAAAACAATTTGAATTAAATTATAATGTAAATGGAATGACATTTAATGGATATTTATCGCTTTGTATTTGTAAAGTATATAAATATAGAAATATAAATCTTCTAATAGGTCACATTAATGAAACTATATGAACATTACATTTGGTAATCAGTGAAATTGTGGTTTCACCTGCTGAAACTATCCATAATAATTCTTCCAGTTTATCATATTTTAAATTATGTTTTAAATACATATTTATGTCATTTAAAAATTATCGTATGATTAGTTTCAAATATACAGTACACTGGTTAGACATTTATATAGTTTACAAAACGATCCCCCTGATTGCTCTTTCTCTCCTCTGATAAAAGGTTAATATCTAAAATATATAAAATATATAAAATATATATACCTACTCATTACATTACGGTTGACTACATTCCCTATGCTGCGCTCCTCATCCTGTGATCATTTTTCAACTACTAATTTGTACTTTAACCCTTCACTCCTTTTTCCTAGCTCCCTAAACCTCCTCCCCTCTGGCCATCACCAGATTTTCCTCTATATTTGTGAGTCTGTTTTTTGATTAGTTTATTCTTTTTGTTCCTTCGACTCCATATATAAGTGAAATCATATGGTATTTATCTTTCTCTGACTTATTTCACTCAGCATCATAATCTCTAGGTCCATTCACATTGTTGCAAATGGTAGGATTCATTTTTTTAATGGCTGAGTAATATTCCATTGTGTATATGAACCATAACTTCTTTATCCAATCATCTGTTGATGAGCATTTGGTTTGCCTCCATATCTTGGCTATTGTAAATAGTGCTGCCATGGGGTGCATAGATCTTTACAAATTATTCTTTTGGTTTTCCTTGGATAAATACCCAGAAGAACAATTGCTGGGTCAAAAGGCATGTCTAATTTTAATTTTTTGAGAAACCTTCAGACTGTTTTCCATAGTGGCTGTACCAATTTGCAACCCCAACAGTATATGAGAGTTCCCTTTTCTCCACATCCTCACCAACACCTGTTCTTCGATTTATTGATGATAGCCATTCTGACAGGTATGAGGTGATATCTCATTGTGGTTTTAATTTGCATTTCTCTGATGATTAGAGACCTTGAGTATCTTTTCATATGTCTAATGGCTATTCGTATTTCCTCTTTGGAGAAATATCCGTTTAGGTCTTCTGCCCATTTTTTAATTGGATTTTTTGTTGTTGTCGTTGTTGAGTTGTATAAGTTCTTTATATATTTTAGATATTAACCTTTTATCAGATGTATCATAAGCAAATATCTTCTCCCATTCAGTTGGTTGTCTTTTTGTTTTGTTGATGGTTTCCTGTGCTGTACAAAAATTTAGTTTGGTATAGTCTCATTCGTTTATTTTTTCTTTTGTTTCCTTTGGCCAAAGAGATGTATCTGAAAAGAAATTACTGTTAGCAATATCAGAGAATTTACTGCCTATGTTTTCTTCTAGAAGTTTTATGGTTTCTGGTCTTACATTTAAGTATTTAATCCATTTTGAGTCTATTCTTGTATATGGTGTAAGAAGGTGGTCCAGTTTCTTTCTTTTTTTTTTGCATGTATCTGTTCAGTATTCTCAACACCATTTATTGAAGAGACTGTCTTTAATCCATTGTATAGTCTTCCCTCCTTTGTCATATATTAAGTGAGCATATAGGTATGGTTTTATTTCTGGGCTTTCTATTCCATTCCATCAATCACTGTATCTGTTTTTATGCGTGTCATGCTGTTTTGATTACTGTAGCCTTGTAATATAGTTCGATATATTACAAGTAGTGTGATACCTCCAACTTTGTTCTTTCTCAAGAATGCCATAGATAATTGGGGTCTTTTATGGTTCCACATAAATTTTAGGATTATTTGTTCCCTGAAAAATGCCATTTGTATTTTGATAGGAATTGCATTGACTCTATAGATTGCTTTAGGTAGTATGGCCATTTTAATGATGTTGATTCTTCCCACCCATGAGCACAGTATATGCTTCCATTTATTCGTATCTTCTTCAAATACTTTTATCAATGACTTATAATTTTATAAGAACAAGTCTTTTATCTCCTTTGATTCCCAGGTATTTTATTATTTTATATTTATCTCATTTTAATATGCATAATTGAGATCTTATTTTTTCTTTTTATTGCTAAGAACATACTTTGAAAAATGCATTTACTTTATAAAAAACTATATCACAATAAAGTCAATTTTTAAAAAAAATAAAAATAAAAATTTCAACTCAACTAACATTATATTCAGAAAATTAACTGGACTTTACAGACAAACAATTGGGATGGTAGCTCAATATTTTAATTTAATAGTAATGCTTTTCTACTGCAATAAATGTTTAACTCTTTACTATTAAGTTTGACTTTTTTTAAGATTTAGGGCACTTTTTATTCTTTAACGTCACCCAACTAGTACATGTTAGTAGAAAAAACAGATCAGCACATGTAAAAAAATGTATACTTAGGTGTTAATAAATTATTTTTAAATTAAATTTATTGGGGTAACATTGGTTAATACAATTATATAATTTTCAGGTGTACATTATAATTTGACATCTGTATATTCTATTGTCTGTTTACCACCCAAGGTCCAGTTTCCTTCAGCTACCATATATTTGATCCCTTTACCTACTTCACGCTCCCCATACTCCCCTATATTTAACCCCCTTTACGATGTTAATAAATTAAATGCTCATTTTATTAATAAAGTCATCTAAAGACAAAGATTAAATTGCACTTAAGAAAAAGTATTTAATGCATTTAGTGAATATAAGCCTTTGTTTAGCTAGATGAAGAAATCATTTTTACTGAGAACAGTGGTATTTCTATTTTCTTAACGAAGTTTTAATTTTTCTTTTGTTTCAATAAAGTCAAAATTTCTTAGGAAATCATAAATGCATTTCTGGAATAGAGTGAGGAGATCTGTATCCTATATTCGTACTGCTATTAACATGAAAACTTTGTTCAGAATTTTCTTAAATTTTGCTGTTTGGAAACCCTTTTGACAAACATTTCATAAATAGAAATTTCTTAAGCTTGATTATGCCTGTCATGACACAAAGTGGTGTTATCACACAAACTCAAAGTGAGGCACTTGACAGTCTGAAAAGTGTTTAAGAAGTCACTGTGACTTGTTTTGTTATTAAGAAAGTTCTGAAATTTTAGACAATATGGTATACAGAAAAAATTTTTCCCTTAAAATTGTATTAGCAATCAGTCATTATAGCAGTTCTTATTTGAATGGTAATGCCATATATCTTATGAGAAATGGGTTATGACTTCTTAATACCAGCTGAGGGAGGTTGGCTCTGCAGGGATCTTTGGTAGAAACTTTCTAACTGTATTGTTTAGACCTATGCTGTGTAAACAACACACATAGGTAGCCTATCGGATCGTGATCTATAATAACAGCATATCTTTACCATCAACATAAAATCTTCATAAAATGTAGCAATACTAAATCCAGTAAGTGGATTCAAAATATTTTTGGAAAAGATGCATTTTACTTTTACCTATATTATTGGAAAATAGCAAGAGTACCTTATATGCTGACGAAATTTCTCATTGAGGTTAATGTTAAATTTTTTGTGCTATTATTCATTTTTTTCCTTCAATTAAATCAATGGATTTTACTCTCCCTTATCTGCTTTGTTCACCTGGCCAGGATTTTTTTGATATTTCAAGGCTCACTAAAAATACTACCTTTTTACAAGCCTTTCCTGACATTGCACGAGTAGAACTGATGGTTATTTCCCATATGTCCAATAAATGCTTTCCACTCTATTACACTTTATTCCACTAGCTATGAAATGCCAGCCTTTGTTATAGACACTGTACTCATATTCTCATTTAATCTTCCCAACAATCCATATGATAGATAGATTGTAGTATTAGCACTCTAATTTTCCCAAGGAAGAAATGAAGCACCTTTAAATTCCAATGAGCAAGAAGTACCATAGATAAAACTTCAAACCAGATGGACTGAGTCCAGAACTGATGCTCTTGTCCACACTCCATGCACCATCTACTCATCTTTATGTTAGGAAAAAAAGCACAAATATTTACATTACATAGAAAATAAATCAAAATATGAAAAGTATATATTGATGTGCATATATTTCTTTTTTCCCTCCTTCCTGCTGTCACACATATCCATCCAAACTATCTGTAAATTCTCTAGCTATTTACCATCTGATTCTCTAAATCTCTAATACTTTATGTCCAAAACATCATTGTGTCTTACCTGGAGAACCTCTTGAAATATCCCTCTATCTTTGCTTTCAGTCATGCTCTCAGATAATGTAAAATCCACACAGTAGCAATAAGGGGTCTTTTAAAATGTAAAGTATATTACAACATTCCAAGGTGAAAGTTGTAATGGCTTTCTATTGCATCTGTTTAAGATCTGACTTCCTTTTCCAACATCATCCGATGCCACTTTATCCTTCATTTAGTATTGTCCAAGAATACTGGCCTCCTTCTTTTCCTCAAAGATTCCCAAATTATTGCTGTTCTTTCTGCCTAAAACATTACCACATTCTAACTGATCTCTTTCAACTCAGAATCATATTCAGACCCATAGATGACTTTAAAAAATTTTCAGACTAAACTGAGATACTATCTATGCAAAGAGGCTTTTATTGTTTTTCCCTATCACAGCGGCAAGACTTAATTCCTCAAACAAGCTCACTAAAACTAGCTGGTGTTTCTAGCATGTCCCAGTACTCAGGTACTCATAAGGTAGTCCGCAAACATCTAATACATAAGCCCAACCCGCGCACGCGTGCGCGCACACGCAAACACGCATGTGGCTGGTCATCGCGAGAATTCCTGCGTGATTGCATCTGTCCCGAGATGCATTGCTCCCGTCTTCTGGCTGGCTGTCTAATTGTTGTTTGGAAACCTTGGGAGTTTCCGGGGCTGAATCTGAAACTGGCTCCATATGTGGAGTGCACGAAGAGACCAAAGACAGAAGCAGACTACTCCAGATTGGTAGGTGGAAGTTTTAATAAGCAAGGGGACTTTAGTGTGAGGCTTGTCTTGGCGTCCGTAAGAGGAATAAATCTGGGGAGCCGCCTTCTGGAATCTTAAAAGTTTATACAGAGGCCTTAACAGGGTTCAGTTATGTATTCAGTTCATATTGTCTTAACAGGCATTACTCTCCCAAGGCTATACCCTTGAGAGGCCACAGCTCCGTCTGTGGAAACAGCGGGTGAACAGACATACATTCCAAGGTCTGGGGAGGTAGTGAAGAGCCTCCAGTTGCCCTGGGCCAGCTCTTGCCTCAACTGGTGGTCATTAATTTTAGGTGACCTCCTGCAACAGAATAGCACTCCTGGGCATTTATCCCAGAAAAATGAAAACGTATGTGCACTCAAAAACCTGTACAAGGTTGTCATAGCAGCTTTATGTCATAGTAAAAACCTGGAAATAACCAAAATGCCTTTAATTTGTGAATATTTAAACAAACGGCAGTATAGTCATTACTTGGAGTACTACTTAGCAAGAAAATGAAACAAGTTACTCATGCTGAGTGAAAAAAGACAACTTCAAAAGGTGGAATACTCTATGATTTCATTAATATAAGAGTCTCAAAATTCAAAATTAAATAGAGGAAAACATATTATGGTTACTATAGTTTGGGGATAGTGGAGTGGAGGGCTTGGGAGTGACTATAAAAAGGTAGGACCAGGGAGATCATTGTGGTGCTGAAAAAGTTCTGTATCTTGATTGTGGTGGTGATTACACAAATTATACATGTGATAAAATGATATAGCACTGCATACACACATTGCAATAATATTAAATTTCTGGTTTTAATGTTACACTTTAATATATCCATTAAGGAAAACTGATAGGTACACAGGACCTTGTGCTATTTTTCACCTTTCTTTGAATTTGCACTTATTGCATAAAGTTAAAAAAAATAATTAGGGTACATGTAGTACATGCAAAATGCTGAAACATTTAAAATGCAAATTGACAACATGTAGAGGGATGCTATGGTGACTCATATAATCCTCATTCCTATATTCCTATATTGTTTTCTAGCAAAAAACTTCCTGGCAAAAGCAACAAAGGATTGCTTTTTCAAAAATTGTGGCATTGGTGGTCTATCTCCATATAGGAGTAGAGGTGTTAGGGTTTGAATGCAATTACGTGTACATTATTTTAATAAATTAGAAGGCCTACATTTTCCTCCAAGATGTTTGATTTTCTAATGTCCCATCAACCTCTAAAGTAATATTTAATTGAAGATTTATAGTTACACAACCTTGTTAAATTCAAAATTAACATCACAAGACACTCTTAAGTTATTGAGGACTGTGTTATAGCTACTAGGTATCATGAAATTTCAGTGAAAAAAAGATGATAGAAGAGGACAAATTAAGTTGTTATCAGACAAGAAAAAATATTTAATTAAAATCTAGTGTACCAGAAAATAGTTTAATTAATACTAACTTATCACTGTGTTTTTTTGGCTCCAAGTAAATTTCCAATGATATGGAGCAAATCTTAATACACTACTTTTCTAGTTCAGTAACTCTTCCATCTGCATTTAAATTTATTATATACTTTTGACTAACATCCCTTGAACATTTGAAACATGGGTTTCCAAATGTTTGATATTCAACAGTCACTCAATCTTTAAAAGTATACTCAGTTACTCATTCAGAACATAATTATTTCAAACAAAATTTAATGTTCCTACTGAGCATCAGGAACAAAATAGTAAATAATAAGAAGTAAAAAATCAGCCCCTGCCCTCAGAGTGCTCACAGTCTATTGGAGAAAGACAGAGAGATAAAAGGTAATTGCAATTCATTGTGATAAGAGCAGTGATGAGGAAATACAGGGTACCGCAGGAGCACATAGAAGGTCACTTAACAAAGGCTGGCAGTAGGGAAGGAGAGAAAATGATAATTGGGCTGATATTGAAAGATAAGTAAAGTTTTCTATATAGAGACAATTGGAGAGTGTTTCAGTCTGAGAGAAAAACATGCATGTTGGTCCAAAGCCAAAGCCTGACCATCAGTGGACTTTATGGTGCATTCTAAAGAGAAGAGTGAGATCTGACTGGTTTTGAGTTTGAAAAGAAAAGTATTTATAGAATTTTGCCTGGAGAAGACAAGGTCAGCATAATGGAGTAGAGTTAGAAGGCTGTCATAGTAACCCAAGCTAGATATGGTAGCACTGGGAATGGAAAGAATTACATGATTCTGTGAGATGGTTAGGAAGGAATCAACAGGACATTATGCATGTTTATATATGATTGAAGAGGCTTTAAAAGGTTTCAAGAATGGCATCCAGGTTTTTGTTATGCCATCTGCTATGCTTGCTGGTTCAGTGGTCAAACTAAGATTATTCATGAAAAAAGAAGTAATGTTCACTGACTATAGGAATGTGCAGAATCTAGATGCAGAGAAGGCTGGAATTACTAAGAAGTTAATGATCCAGGAATTACCCTAAACCAGTGGAGGACAGAGTTGGTGGAAAAATAAACCAGCTACTCACATTCCTCAGTGGGATAATTCTGAAGTGTGCTATGTACGGTCTTCCAGAGGGTCTAGAAGGACTAAGCCATGTTGCTCAGAGTAGTAACCTACTCATTAACATTGAACTCTTTATTGACTTTCTCTCCTCTTTGCCTCATTTTCCCTCTTTTGCCATCTGTCCTTGGATCATATCCCAAATAAATTGCCTTTAACTAAATCCTTGCATTAGGTTCAGTTTCCTTTTTACTGTGACTTTCTACATATGTTGTCTGATATTTTCTATTTTAAAACAACAGATTTGCTTGAATTAGGGAAAAAAACAAGTATATATAGATAGGAAGAAGAGTTTAAGGTAATTGACTAGGTTTCTTATTTCAGAAGTACCCTGATCTACTGTATAGTGAAGTACAGTATCTTTAACAGGCAATATTTCCCTTGGTAGAGAGTATTTGGATCTTGTTCGATTTTGTGATTTACATTTGTTCTGTAGGAACTTTAGTTTCTGCTATTGTTTTGTTCACTCCTTTTATCTCTGAACTTCTAAGATACGTCTGGACCTTCTACAGAAGCATTATTTCAAGACAGTCATTTCTTGTTCTGACAAATTTCAAGTCCTTTTCTGTTGATTCCTGAGTAGCCAGTGTTCTGATCCCCCAGGGTCTTGAATCTGTTCTTATTATGTCCTTGCACAGGTGGAGCTTTCTCTTTTAGGAAGTATTTTCAGCCATTTTCCACTCTCACTGTGTTTGAGCTAAAGCAAGATGTACAAAACCTGGGCATTTATCTTCCTACTTACATGTAAATGGAGAATGTTGTAGGTCTCTGTGTGCTTTACATTATATGCATGGGTTTATGTTTTTCATTTTTGTTTGGAATCTCTTCCTATGAGTCTATCTGTATGGTTATTGAAAAACAATTTAATTAGCTGCTATTATCCTACAAACCTGAAAACTCACTTTTGTGAATTTGAAGGTTAGCTTAAGGAATCTAAAAATATTGCTTATGGCCAGCGTGGGATATCAAAGAATGAAACAATCTCACTGAAAAAATAGAATCAGATACGTCTTTAAATCAAAAATAAAGGTAGTAGTAACAAGCTAATTGTTGCAATTTATCTTTATGTTTCCTCATTTGATTATTAGAGAGGGTAAAGATGACACGGTAGGAGACGTCTAAGAAAACAAATCTTTGTAAATACATTTGATTAATAAATATTGCCATTTGATGGAAACCAAATTTCTCCATTTACCACTAACTTTGTGACTTGGACAACTTACTTAACTTCCTAAGTTTTAGTTATATCACAAATTATTTTGAAATAAAATAGATGTTATAGAAAGTTCTTAGAACAGTCCCAGTACATGATAAGAGTTAAAACTATAATAGTCATTATTGCATAATATCAATATCAGAAATAAATTATAAAAGTATATTTAAGTTTTTCCCTGCTTAATCAGCTTCACAGGTTTCTATCATTTCTTTTGTCTAATTGTGATTCTTTGAGCACCATCTCTAAGTAGTCCAGAAAAACATCAATTCTTTGTTGATCCCATATACTTGAAGAGGCCTTCTTTGCATGTATCAACAGAACCTAAGTATAGACACTGAGATGCACATACAAAGATTTCACTTTGCTGTCACAAGGAAAGGGAAAGGACAGAAAATGGATATGTTCTGGTTCTTAATGTTCATTATGTTTTGTAGCACTGTGAAAATGATTAGTTAGCTGCTGAGGTTTGCCAGGTTAAACTCAGCTGGGCCAAATATTGCTAGAGCTCCTCCTAATGGATGCAACTGATGAAGGCGGGACATGTTTGTAATGTCTAAATGTTTATCTTATTCTGAACTCTTCTTACTTGCAATTCGAGGAATGGTTCAGAATAAGATAAACATTTCTTTTGTAATTTTAGGGTTAACAGTTTCAGTTCTAATGATGAGAACTATTCACTTATTTCTCTGGATTAGAAACAATTGCTTTTGATAGAGAGTGGACATAATTGTGTGTCATCTTAAGGTAATCATGAATATTTTTCTCAAGTAAGTCATAGCAATTCGTACATAAAATTTTGCAAAGTAAAAAAAAAAATCTATATTCAGAAAGCAAACACATTCAATTTAAACCATAAAAGGATATCCTGTTAAATGTGAGGCTCATAATAAAATTTTAGGATCTCCTGTCCTATTTCAGGTCAAACACAGCAGGCATGTTGTCTCGGTAGAGGGGCAAACACAGTCTTAATTTAAGTTGATAAACTTTCTTTTCCATACAAACATCAGGAATATTATTTACAGTTAGTGAAATGGCATATCTAGACTTCTATCTTTGTAGATAATGATTGTTTATCTCCTTTGTAGATAATGATTGTTTATCCCCCTTATTTATTCAGATGCTTTTGTGTTTCTCCTTTTGAAAAGAGGAGTAATCCTGAAATACTTTCTAAAAAAGTTGCTTTGAGGAAATAAAAAGAAGAATTAAATATAGTCTTATCGAATATTCTTAAATGGCTATTCCTGTCATCCAAGTGCAAGAGAAAAGGAACCCCCCCAAAAAGTGACAATTATTTACATTATATATGATGAAAAATAAGCATTTAACACAAAATACCATATTAATAATGGTTTTATTTTTATGTACAAGGAAAAGAATGTTGGACTATGCAGAAATTAAAAGGAACACTATAATTAGAAACAAGGACTTTATCTGGGTAATTCTCTTGAGCAGTGTGCAATGCTAATGCATGCATTTAGCTATACTTCACCTTGAAAAGGACTTATCTGACTGATTCTAATTGAGAATAAGGTTTTCTCCTTAGGAATCAAACACCTACGCATACAAAAGTGAAGACAGTCTATTTCTTCTTTAACCAAGATTATATCAATAATGGGTAATAGTTCTTGATTCTGAATCTAAGAAAGGCCAAACTACTGATACCAAGTTTTTAAATGTCTACTTGCTAACTTGAAAGAGCAATAATCTTCATGAACAAAGTGCCAAAAGATATATCTTAATATATTCTTCTTTTCTTTTAAGGGATGGCTATTCATTAGAAACTAAGGGAGAGCAACCAGTAAATATTTTGACTATTATTGATAGAATAAATATCAAGGGTAAATATGAGGTTAAGTGATCATTTGAATTTTAGAATTATAAATATAATTGTTCCTTCAAGACAGACCATTTCTTATTATTCTGTATATGGTTGGTGTCTAACTTGTACCTGATACATAATTTTATACATAGTGGGACAGAGTGTAGTATGCTTACTTTCTTTAGCAGATTTTTAAAAATCTCACATACTATAAATACTCAAGAAATAGTTTTGAATGAATTACAAATATGCAAGATTATGAGGTTATAGGTTGGCTTAGAGAATAAATTACACTATTATAATCTTATAATGTTATAATGCTATAATGATGATGTAAAATTCAGCCAAGTTTAATATTTCATTTTTGTTATAAGTAATTCATCTTATTTTTTTCCATTAAATTTCAGCCAACTTTCTGTTGTATTTAATTTTTTAAGGAGTCTTACAATAAAGAAAAATAATCAGTTGTAGTCATCTTATTGTGGAAATCAGCAAATGGTTCTTTCATCCTACAGATCATACTATTCTAATGGAGCCTACTGGCTTCTTTCTAGAAGGAAAGCCAATTCACTAAAAGCTTCAGCAGCAGAGAAAGAAAATCTCTTTAATTTTTACACTAGTTTAAACTAATGTCTGAACATTCTAAATCTAAACTTTCAGTAACAAGAAAAACAAAACATTTAAAATTAATAATTTAATATTAAAACTGCTAATATTTCAGTTGTGCTCTAGAAAGTCACATGATCAGTTGGCTCATTTCACCTGGTCAGTTGTGATTTTTAAAACAAATAGAAAATATTTTCTTTGAACATACATCTGTGAAATTCTGTTTGATCATGATGAATGATTTCAGAGCCTGCTGTTACCAGGAAGCAGTGTAAAACAATATAGTAGTAGATGATTCTTATTGGGCATTATCAGTTGTGCTCTCTTCTAAAATAGCAACTTCTTTATTCCTAGCAACGACTCTATATGGCAGGTATTTTACAACTGATTTTTTTTTACAGCTGAAGAAACTAATGCATAGGAAAACTAAGAAACTTTTCCAGAGTGACACAGTTAATAAATAGTAGTTAATAAGTAATGGAGTTGAGATACAAACACTGACAGTCTGGCTCGAGAATGTTCAGAGCTAGTCTCCTGTAGTTACAGAACACAGAGCATGAGGTATGGTAGAAACAAGTTCTGATCCTAATTATCTTAGACCAGCCTTTTGAAAGAGTTCTTCAATTTCAAAATGCAGATACTATGTATTTTCTATGGCATAATGTAGTGTTCGAGAGCATAAATGCTGTAGGTAGACTGGACTTGAAGCCAAGTTCTGCTCCTTACCAGCTATGTCACTTGAGCAAGTTGTGTAGCATCTTTGTGCCTTAGTTTCCCCATCAGTACTATGGGGATAATAACACACATAAGCTATAGATATTCTGAGGATTAAATTAACACATGTGTGCTGGCTCTCCCCTCCCCCGTAGAAGAAAGTCTGGTAAATATAAGTGCTTGTTAAATGTAATAAAAATAGAAGAATGTAATTAATTTAAATAAATAATGGCTGTATAGCACCATGTAGAAACTAAATAGATAGTAGGCATTGCTATCTCCAATAATCTAATATCTCTATCTTCACGTTTTATCAATCTTATCCTTTGAGTCTGTGCTTTATATGAAACTACTTTTACTGTAAAATTCCAATTTTGTTTTCATTACTTGTTCCTAGTATCTGGACAACTTTTCCTTTCTATCATTTTTCTTCCTTATAGTTCCATATTGTAATCATAGTCATTATCATTATCATCATTACTGAGCTTTTAATTTAGACCTCACTTTTTCTGGGAACCCTGCTCTGGCTTGTTCAAGATCAGTGTGGTGGCCTTCACTCTTTGTTCCCATAACACCCTGTCATAACACTTACTAATAATCCATATTACAGTTGATTTCCTGTTTGCCTGTCTCTTGTTTCTCCTCAACTTATAAGTGTTCCATCCCTCTTATGAAGTACTCCATCCCTCTAGCATCTATCATGGTTACTTACACAGCATTTTTTTCTGTATGAGTATTTAGTAAATATAATCTTTCTTTTTCAGTTGACTGATAACAAGGTCTAGATCTGTGGTTCCTATAAGATGGGATGTGGAAATAATTTTTTTCAACCAGTGGAAAAAAATAGGACAATGTGATTAGTTTTCATAAAGGTGAATTTAATTAACTCTGGAAAAGTTCTGCGATTATGCAATTCCCATTTTTAATCATAAAATTACTTTTTTTATTAAATAAAAGCAATAATAAATGAATTGGTTAATTTGTATTTTTTTTTAACTTGGAAAATTAAAAGCTGGCAACTTATTACTATTGGGATCTTTTTTTTTAAATTTTAAATCATGATTCCATAATTCTGGTGTAAAGGAAATCGGGCCTAGAATAAGGACATAAGTTACGATGCAGGAAAGTAGAATAGTAAAGAGGCTCTAAAAATGTGAACATATGTAGTATTATTTTTTCATAATATTGTTTATATTTACTGAAAATTTTATTGTTGACAGCCATGTATGTTAAGCTGTTTATTATAACTTAAGCGAATATTCTATTTGTTGTACCTTTCCCCAAACCTAGACTTTATAGACCGGAAGTCATAGTGCTTTTGCATTTCAGTAAAGCATTTGACAGAATTCCAAGAAATGTTATTGGACCAAGTATAGAAATAGTAATAGAGAGAGGTACGAGTGATGGGTATATGCCAACATCAACTTGACATATATTATGGCATTTTCTTTGTCTCCGGCACATTCAAAATTGTATTGAGGAGTTGTATCAGGACACTAATAGCTTGCTAAATTTTGAGGTGACAGGTATTGTAAAGAAAATAAAATGATTGATTACAGTATCAGATATAAAAAAAAGACTTTAAGAGGCTGAAATAACTGTCCGTTAAAGAAGAAAAAACTGAAGTGACATGTGTGCATGCTTGCCAAAAGGAAATTTGCAAGAGCAATAAGTTAGTTACCTACCAAAATAAAGATAGAAGAGATGCAGGAATTTTACTTCAAAATGAGCTAATAGTAGAAAGTACCTAAAAGACAGTTGCGATCTCTTTTTGTATTAATAAATGAAAGGATAGGGTCAACACCGAGAAAACAATTCTTTGTTTTTGAGTAGTGGACAGATACCACATTCCAAGATGGTTTGATAAAGGCACAATGCATTTATAGATGATCTACAAAATGTTGAAGAGAATTTTCCTGAAAGAAGAGATTCAGAAAAAGTTTTGTATCTTCAAATATTTATTTAACATTTTCATTCTGGAAGTGTATGTGTGTGTTTGTGTGCATGCATGCATGCATGTATGTCTGTGTATTTTGTCCAAACGGATTATAGAAAGGTATCCATGAAAGAAAATGTTTTTAATTTATTTGTAAAATATTTCAGATTATTTAATGTCAAAGTAAATGATTGTAGAGATGGTATATTACAAACATAGGAAAATAATAATGAAGTAATTTCCCTGCAGTTGAAGGTCAAAAATAATTGTATTTTATTTCCTCCCAAGAAGCTGCTAAGAAATGCAATTACTGTTCAAACTTATTTAAATATTGTGAGTTGTGAAATACATATCCATTGTAATAAACTTGCATTTGGTTTTTGCAAATAATTAATGTAATAAGTGAAGGCGTGAACCATATTTAGACGACAATAAGTCAGATTTGAATATCTTTTAAACATTTCTGCCTTCAAAAGTGTATTTTATTTATGATAACTAAAGTGAGCAAATAATATGGAGCTGAGAATATGGCTTTATAAACTATGTTTGCATTTGGTTAATGTTGACTGAAAATTCAGTCTGGGGACGGAAGAGGAAGGGATGGAGTCTAAAAATCCATACATCACTCCAGGTACATTCTTTACCCCAAATACTGCCCTTCCACATTGTTACCACTAACTGTAATAGGCCCATGGGATGAATAGGTATACTGGTAAATTTGAAGTTGCCATAGAAGAGGAATACTCTTTAACTTGAATAAATGGACTTTCTTTCTCTCTTTTCTTTTATTGTGAATGTCACATCTCATTGGTCTAGCCTACAGGTAACATGTGTCACAATGATGAATGCCATCCAGTTCTATCAGACAATGCAGTCTAGTGAAATGAGGGCTCCATTACAAGCTATAGTTCATTTCTGATTTTAACACAGATTGGTTGAGCGACCTTGAGTAAATTGGGTCATGTCAGCATGTTGGAGCTTTTTGGCGGCATCCTTGCCTGCCTTGTATATAATGAATGTATTGCATGTGGTAGCCTTTCACTGTGAATAATCAGAGTTATCAATTAGACAGTAACAATATTGTACTATTTTATAATTAGCATTGCTAATTTCCTAACTTCATCTCAGTAGTTCGTTTATCAAGATTATAGGGATGCTTTTCTGTTGTATAACTTTTTATTTTTGAAAATTTATTTTTTTATTGAGGTACGAATGACATAAAATTGTAAGATATTTAAAGTACAGAATGTGATGATTTGATATATGTATACATTGTGTAAGGATTCCCCCACTGAGTTAATTAACACATTATACCACGTTTCCTTTTTTTGTATAATAGTTTGCAATTTTTTTTAATTTTAATTTTTTTACTTATTTTAATTAGTTTCAAGTGTACAGTACATTGGTTAGACATTTATATAGTTTATAAAACGATCCCTCTAATTGCTCCTTCTCTCCTCTGGTTTTTCATCTAGCCAATATATTAATGCTAACTGTGTTTTCTATGCTGTGCTCCTTGTCCTCGTGATTATGTACTACTAATTTGTACTTCTTTAACCCTTCAACCCATTCTCCCAGCCCCACCAAACCCTTCCCCTCTGTCCATCACCAAATTGTCTACTGTATTTGTGTCTGGTTTTGATTAGTTTATTCTTTTTGTTCCTTAGATTCCACGTGTAAGTGAAATCATTTGATATTTATCTCTCTGTCTGACTTATTTCACTCAGCATAATAACCTCTAGGTCCATTAATGTCATTACAAATGGTAGGATTTCATTTTTTTTTTAATGACTGAGTAATAGTCCATTGTATATATGGACCATAACTTCTTTATCCAGTCATCTGTTAATGGACATTTAGGTTGCTTCCGTATCTTGGCTATTGTAAATTGTGCTGCCATGAGTATTGGGGTGCATAGATCTTTACAAATTATTGTTTTATTTTTTTTTAGACATATTTACTTCTTTGTGTATGTGAGAACATTTAGTTCTATTCTCTTAGCAAATTTCAGTTGTGCAATACTGTCACGTATGCTATGTATGTTTTAGTGCGTTTTATTGATTTTGGAAGTTCAGCTTAGAAAGTGGGTCTGAACCTTAGAAAGTGCACCAGTACTTCTGCAGTTTAGATATTATAGCTACCCGGAGGACTTGGGCACAAATGCTTGTTTTTAGCCATATATTCTTTCTCTTAAAAAAATAGCTTATTTACATTTTATAGAGATAAAAAATATAAAGGTGCAAAAGTATATAAAGTAAAAAAATTTCCCTCACCCCACTGCCACTATTCTTCTTTCTAGAGAAACTTTTTTTCCATCTATTAATATACAGTATCTCTGCAAGTATTGTATATATTTATTTTTTGTTAATTTCAGTGATATTCAACTCTACTTTTATACAACTTTGAGAGTGTCTCACATCAAGATCATGTATACTTTATTCTTTCAATGACCACATATTCTTTAATTGTAGTAATGTATCACAGTTTATTTACTAAATTCCATATTGATGGACATTCAGGTTTTTATAATACTTTGTGATTACAAACTATACTGCAAAGATTATATGTGTGTGTATATATATAGTAATTTTAGAAAATTACATATATAATTCTAGAAAAAATTGGTAGAAGTGGGATTGCTAGGTCATTATGTACATGCTGAATTGTGAATGATATTGCAGATTGTTTTCCAAAGAGTTCTTTAAATTTATCTTCAATCAGCAACATTTAAAAATACCTATTTCTCTTATGCTCATCAATAAATATTGAGGATACCAATAAAAAACATGATTTAAAAAATTCTTAGTTTTCCATTCCTTAGATTTACTATAAAAATAAATTTTATTTGAAAAATAATGCACACAATATCAAATGAGATAAAAAGTTTACAACATCATTTCAATTATTTATATTTTCCAATTATATATTATAATATTAAAATAGTGATGAGAAAAATGAAGAAATAAAAATCATATTGAGGTCTTTGGTTTTTGAATCTGACCACATTCTATTAAATGAAAATTTGAGGACAATAATCATCATTTCAAGATTTTGAAAAATAAAGTGACCAGGCTTCTTTTATTTACTATTTATTTATTTATTTATTTCTCTCTCTCTTTTTTTTTTTTTACGGTGACATTGGTTAATGAAATCCAATAAGTTTCAGCTGTATACTCTAACAATAAGGCATCACTGTGTGTTCACCTTCCATAGTTAGATTTCTTTCTGTCACCACGTATTTGACTTTCTTTACCCTGTCTCCCTCCCTCTTCCTCCCATCCCCTACCCTCTGGTAACCACTAGTCTATAGTCCATGTCCGTGAGTCTCTGTTTGTTTGTCCTGTTTATTTGTTGCTTTTAGGTTTATATACCACATATAAGTGATACCATGTGATTTTCAACATTTTCTATCTGGCTTATTTTGCTTAGCATGATTATCTCGAGGTCCATTCATGTTGTTGTAAATGGCAGTATTTCATCCCTTCTTATGGCTGAGTAATAGTCCATTGTATATATGTACCACAGCTTCTTTAGCCAGTCAGCTATTGTAGGACACTTCGGTTGCTTCCATGTCCTGGCCACTGAGAATAATGCTGCTATGAACATTGATGTGCAAATAATTGACCAGGCTCCTGATGCTGCAACTCTAAATGTGACTAAAAGTCATTGTTAACTAAAATAATTTATTTTAGATTATTGAGACCCTTATTGCATGCAAAAAAAAATTTCAGGAAGAAAAATGAATACTATTTTAATCTAACCACCTTACAGAATGTCTTTTAAATTAACTTCTTGGACTTTTTATACATTCATATTAAAATCTTGTTGACCTTTGAACAACTGGTAGTACTGGTATTGTGACCTGATGAGGATCAAAAGAGAGGAAGGATATTGCCTAGTTCATTTCCTTCATCAATGTCTTTTACTTACATACTTAATTAGTTAGTTTCAATTATGTTTCAACAGCCAGGCCTAAAGCCACCAACTATAATCCTGAAATCTCCTCAATATATTTTAAAGATGTTCAATTAAAGAATTATGATTCCATGTGCACAGAATATTATAAAGAGTTCTTTATAATATATGAATCAAAAGTTTGACAATTATAATTCAAACATTAGCCTCTGGAACACATATGCAACTTTTGCCAATTCTTTTAACACTCAGCATCTTTCCCTTCCCATTCGTAAAATTGGTGTGTGGAGGATTAAGTGAAAAAACAAAGCAGTTAGCACAGTTCCTATTAAATGCTTTACATCACTAACCCATTTTACAGATGGGATATGAAGGCTCAGAAATATAAAGTCAAATTTATTGAGAGTAAGAAGCCAAAATTAACAAGGAAATCCAGTTATAATTAGTTTTTTAAAGAGTAGAAATAATATCTGAAAAAATACTTTTAAAATTAAGTTTTAGCTCCAGAGAGTCCTATCTGCTGATTTTTATTTCACAGTACTTATTTAATTGCATAAAAGAAATTCAGATCTTTCTGACTCCTGATCCCATGTGCTTGGTCATTATACTTTCTAATATATAATCAAGAAAGTGTTCTTAAAATTTTGGAATAGTAGAAAGAGGAAATCTTTAATAAGACAATCGCTGTTCTTCAGTAATTTTAACTAAAAAAAAAAAGTTGTAAAAGGAAAAAATTGGCAATTTCCAAAGAATAAAGCAGAATGATGTGAAATGTTAGAAACTAAAATAGAAAGCCTAAGAATGAGAATTATTTATTTGCAAGGTATTGATGCACAGTACTGTATGATAGCATTTATATGTGCAATCTAAAACCGAATTTATAGAAACAGTAGAAAGTTGGTTATCAGGATCTGGGAAGTGGGAGAAATGGGGAGATGTTGGTCAAAGTGTACAAACTTCCAGTTAGAAGATGACTAAGTTCTGGGGATCTAAGCATTGTACAACATTGTGATTATAATTAATGTTACTGTATAATACACTTAAAAGTTGCTAAAGGGATAGATCTTAAATGTTCTTACCACAAAAAAGAAATGGTAATTATGTGACATGATGACGGTGTTAACTAATACAATGGTGGCAATTATATTGCAATGTAGAAAGGTATCAAATCAACATGTTACTCACCTTTAACCAATACAATGTTATATGTTATTTATATCTCCAACTGGAAAAATGCAGGAAGAAAAAAACCTGATTTTTAAAGTTAAAATTAAAAAATGCTTGCAATGAAATGAGTTTACTACATATTAGAGATGACATATAAAAGGTACCAGGCACAATGCATGATAAATGGCCCTCAATAAATGGTAGTAATCATTAATCCTAGATATAATACTAATGGTAGGAAATTATGTAATTATTTGTACCAACCTCAGTGATACAATCTGTAAAAGGCTAGTAACTTAATTGTGCCAATATATCTTGTAAATTTCTGAAGACACATTTGTTATGCAGTTATGTGAACCTGTGATTATCAGATATTTATTGTGTTTGTCATGAGCATTCTCCCTTATTTTGGGGGATAGATAGGTAGGTGGGTCTGATACCTCCTTTATCTTCAAGGTACCATATGGGTCAGTCCAGGGCAATCAGACCACAGCATTCTCTGTCCATGGTTTTTGGTCTCAAGACAAACATATGGCCCAATCAAAAGTAATTCTTGTCTATATTTCCAAGGCTTATTCAAGAAAGAGACATTCTCTTTCTTATAGTCTTAAATCTGTAAATGTAGACACAGTCCTGTAGGAAACTATCTTTCATGGGGAGGTGGAGAACAAAGCCATTTTGTCTGAGCATCTGAATCCAATATGTGAAAAATAAATCCTCCATTTTGTTTGTTTAAACTGATCATCCTCACTGTGTCCCTAAATCTTTTCTTTTTGTTTTTCAATATTTAATTTAGATTTTAACAACATTCTTCACCCAATTTCTTCCTTCAATTCCTAGAGTATTTATGGCTGAGATAACACACATTTTTGTACTTCCTCCTAGTCTACTTTGTATACTGCAGCTTAACTTTTCTTGTGTCCATATCTCACTATTATCCCCAGTGCTCCGCATGACATATACAAATGAGCACATGTGCACGCGTGTGCCCCCCACCCGCTACACACACACACACACACACACACACACAAACTCAACCAGTATAGAGAATGTAGTTATACATATTTTATTCCCCCACAGGGCTAACACATGCTACTTTTTTCTGACAAACTGCTTAGAAAATACTAGTTGATTTACATATATTTCTCAAAATTTCTTCAAAATACAAAAAATTGCCAAAATGATTAGTTTGATCCTGTTGTGAACTTTGATATATTCAAAAGTTTGCATGGTTTTATAAAAGGGAATATATTCTTACATTGAGACTAACTTGAAGGAATGAGAGCGTGTCATTAAATATGCCAAATGCATGCACGCACATGTATGTGTGTGTGTGTATGAGAAAGACAGACAGACAGACACCCCAGGCAAATGCATGTGTACAGGCACCAAAGATAATTAGGAAATATTCTTTGAAATGTGTTTGGGGGAAGGAAAGAACTTAGGGGCTGAGACCTTCTCTAAAATAATGCTATGATTATAAATACAAAAACAACTACATTACTTTCATAACTATATTTAATAATTTGAAACATTAAATGATTTTTAGACTGGGACTCTTGAAATCCGTGAACCTGCAAAATAAAGATGTTGAGAATGCTGTATAGACATTTGTGTCAGTCAGTATATTATGTCGTCATTCTATGCAAATCAAGAATAAAAATATTGCAAGATTAAATATATTTAGGCTTAAATATGCTACATTTACTAGCTATTTGTGAAGACAGTAGCTGGAAAAAAGTATGCTACTTCCTGTTCCTTTTATTTTCCCTCTTCTTTGACCTTACACCAAGTAAAAGATAAGCATTGATCAGTAGTACTGATTATCACTGTTCCTTTATGTTAAGGATGTGTTTGATGAGATCTGGGCATATCACTGATATCTCCTACAACTACCCAATTTTGGAAGTTGCTTTTGAAGATAACCCTGAAAACTGAACACGATTTTTAGATGATACTCTGCTTCTTTTTTCTTTGAATAATCCTAAAGAGAAACTAATTGAAGGTTAAACAGTAATTTCTATTCCATCAAATTTTCATAAAAAATACATGTGATCTAACAAAATTGCTGATGTGTTTTAACATTATGTCTTTGCACGGGAAGTCCAAATACTGCAGATATTAATAATTTTCTTGCCATATTTATTTAACACTGTATTCTGCCACTTTTTTTCACTTGAAATTAAATAATTTATTTTAGATTATATAATAATAATTCCTGAATGGTTTACATATTCTGCATTTGGAAATCTATAAAATGTTATTTTTCAATGTTCCTAATCTAGGCCTAAAAATATAAGTGATCCTTTTTTGATTAAGGTTATTCTTCAGTGTAAATCTGAGTAAATATAGGCATGGATAAGTATAATTAGTTACTACAGAGAATGTGTAAAAACAAATAAGTAAACAGGAATACATCTGGCACTTCAAATACAGGATGGGTGTCCTGCATACACACCTTGGTAGTATGTCCTCTATTCTTCATGCATACAGGTTATGGTGCTAATTTGCATAAATCATTTCTCATCAATTGTCTTGTAGTGGTATAGAGACCATGCTGATATTAGAAATTTTATTGTATTCCAGTTATCACCACTGTCTTCTGGAAAACATTTTTCTGTATTGCCTTAAATGAAATCAATTATATAGATTTCAAAAAAGTTGCAAAATATATTACAACTATTGTACCTTTATACAAATAATATTTGCATGGGAATTTTGTGTCTTTTGTAAAATGTGACTTTTACTTTAAGCTTTATAGTTATTCCTAACCCCTTAGCTGTTTTACTCTTACAGTTCATGGTTCAAAGCCACTCCAAAAGCAGACCATCATATGGGTTTAGCAATTAATCTTAATTTTTTTAATGATAATGACTATAAAAATAACTCAACATTTACTATACTTGTACCACATACTAAGCAGAGTCCTGTGTAACTTTATGAATAATCTTCTTGGTCCATACAACATAAAGGATATGGTACATTTATCCTCCAATTTTACATTGAGGAAACTTTGGGCTATAAGGATTAGGTAACTGAAAAATTATCTTAACAGTAATTACTGCATGGCAGAGCTAGGCCTGAGGTCAGGTCTGTCCAGAGACTTGAATAGTTACAAGTGGAAGAAATATATCAGGAGTATGGTGGAGTTTCAGTTTATAACAAATTATTTTAAGATGCAAAATATGTCAGTATTTTATTTTACTTAAAAATAGTTGTTTTAAATATAGTTGGTATACAGTCTTATATCAGATATGTTAGTTTCAGTTGTACAATTTAGTGATTTGAAATTTTTATACCTTACAGTGTGATCACCCCACTAATTCTGCCAATCATCTGTCACCTTCCAGACTTGTCACAGTGTTATTGACTATATCCCCTTTCTCATTTTCACGTATCATTGCACCCTCTCCCTTTTCGATAACCATCTCTTTGATCTCTTTCTGTGAGTCTGTTTTTGTTTGTTTTGTTGTTTTTTTTTAGATTCCACATGTAAGTGATGCCATATGGTATTTTTCTTTCTCTGCCTGACTTATTTCACTTAGCATAATTCCCTCTAGATCCATTCATATTGTCTTAAATGGCAAGATTTCATTCTTCTTTCTTGTTGCATAATATTCTGCTGTGTGGGTATGTATTCACGTGTGTGCGTGCGTGTGTATATATATATATACACGCACACATACACCATATCATCTTTATCCATAATTTTCTCGATCAAAAATAAGTAAGATTGGAGATAAAATATATTAGCTGTATAATTCTATTAAATGGTTTTTAACTATTTATAATTTTAATTAAAATCACAGACCAACTGAAATGAACAGCATGATACTTTCAGTTCAGTGTGAGTGAGGAACAAGTGGTATATGAACTTTTGCCTCCACCATTCTGTCCAGCTCTTTTGACCTAGAAACCTTTAACTCTCTATCAGGGGACATTTTAACCAAATTATACCAATGTTGACAAATTTTTATCAAAAGGAATTTTATGATAACCCAATTTAGCAAATGTAAATCTTTGATCAGTATTTTGAATAGAATAGTTTAAGCATGCTTGTCAACAGGAACAGTTGACTTATTGTTGAATCGTACACTTGAAACTTACTGGATTTCATTAATGTCACTGTAATAAATAAAAAAAAATGTCTTTATAGTAAACATGTCCTATGACCAAGTTAGTATAAGTAGAAAGGCAATCAAAAATGGCTCTACTGGAAAAATGCACACCAAAGTGTTCAGAATGATTCACCTTGATCTAAGAGTGATTCTAACATAGATAATTTAATTTTTTTTCCTTTTGATAATCTGGCTTTCCATATTTTTTGTAATGAACATGTATTTTGAATTAAGGAAAATAGATGATGCAAGAAAGCAAGCAAACAAGCAGAGGCAAATGATACATAGACCTAGAGAATCCTTCTGGGTGTTCTGTAAATGACAGTCAATACGTCACAATTGCCGAGGCACATTCAGACTTTGAAAGAATCAGTAGCTAGTGTGTGTAATGTCCCTAGAAATGGACCATTCTGGAGGCTGGGTGTCAGTTAAGGAGGCTATCGTGATATTGTGGGTGAGAAATAACTGAAGAGGGCATGGCAATGGTGAAAAGCTAGCAGACCAACAAACATCTATGGCAGGAGAAAGACAACCGAGCAGAAATAAACAATAAATGCCTAAATGGAATGGGTTTCTGCCTGAGGCACTCAGTTGGTTCTCAGTGTCAAAAATAAAAGAAAAACACAGAAAACAAAATATAAAAATAAATAAATGGTGATGTGTTAAGAATTCTACAGAAAAATAAATCTTAGTGTCTCTAGATATTTTCACTGAAGCACTTGAATTTCTCTAGAGAAAGGTTTCCATTCTGCTCCTTGGGGTGGGCTGGCAGTGGGGGTTGAGGGTGCCCTTCCATGCCATTATGCCCAGTTTTTGAGAAATGAGCAGAAAGAAAAAGGCTAGGAGTATCTCAAGATTTGGTATTTTTACTTCTGTGTGACTTATGTTATTGTCAGGTGGATTTCTCTAGAAAGAGGGAGAATTTTTTGGCTTCTCTCCCGACTCACTAAGCCTATGGTCTTACTAGTGAGCACATCAGAGGTAAGCAGATCGCTCAAGAGCCACTCCTTGTCTTTCTGGAGCCAACCTGACCCATGCAACCTCAGATTCTCTGTGCCTTAAATTTTACAATGGAGAAGTCTACAGGGGAAGCCTAGAATTTCACAGTTCTTATTTTGACAGTGTAGGTAAAGTCAGTGTAATTCTCAGGAGAGGAATTATCAAGCTTATTTTTGTTCTGATCTAAGGGCACATCTTACCAAATAGTGTATGCTCATCAAGCTTATATTTTTATTTTCGTGTATCAAGCTTATATTTTTATTTTCGTGTGTATGAGGCATGTCTATGTATCAGATGGTTCCAAACTCAGATAAGGAAAGAGAGTTGTCATTTATTAGGACTTCTCAAATCCCCAAACCACTGTTGTTAGGATGTTACACCTGTTTCTTGGTGCTTTAGGGTGGAGGTTACCAGGTTTGTTTCATACAGAGAGGGATACCCTTGTCTGCTATCTGCTTGGAGAGGTGACTTCTGGCTGCAAGTGCATGTATGTGGGTGATGAGATCTGTGGGAGCCTAAAACTATGTAAATAGTTTTCTAGCAGTTGTATTTTTGAGATACATTCATCAAGTCCTACAATCATCAGTATCTGGTATCTCCATTCATGAAACTTTTATGGCTTTGTGCATACTGAATTGCTTCTTGTTGAGAAAAATTATGTGCATACATGTTCAACTTTCTCCGCTTGGGTATGTCAGTTACTAGACCATATTTTCTGTCTTCTAGCATTTTGTTGCCACCTCTAGTCAATAGCTATTTTTCTCCTATTCATTTTGTCATTTTAGATGTGTGCCTACATCAAGTGTTTCCTGATGTTTTAGTTGGGGCGTGGGGAGGGAGCAATGCTGATAACTCAGTGTCACATCTACCATATTTTCCCAGAAGTCCCCAAGTATCATCACTAAGTGATTGGCTAGCCAGAATGGAGGAAGCTAAAATTCTTTTACAAATGATAAATAACTAACGATAAATCTTAGCAATTACTTAAAGTATTTTATATCTGTAGAAATGATGCCCATATAAATTATATTTTCTTATCATTCTCAACTACATTCTTAGAAGTGTGTTATGCTCTATGATCCATTAGAAAAGATATCTAAAGATAAATAAGAGACGATTCGTGGGAAGAGTGCTAACTCTGGAATAAGAAGCCCTAGATTCCATCATGGTCCTAGAAATTGATGATTTGTGTACCTGTGAAATGTGGGACCATAATTGTAAAATGAAGTGGCGGGTAGTTATAATAGGTTCCAGATTGATTTTTAGTTTTAAATTTCTGTGTTTCCTTCTCCTTTAACATTTTAAAATGTGCCTAAATCAGTAATTTGAGTGTATACTGTATACTCATTAATAAATTAAACACTAGATAATATAAACTAACATTTAGTAACTATTTAATATGTACTAGCTTTCTATTTGTCTTAGTCTGTTTAGGCTACTATAAAAAATACAGGATGACTTAAACAACGGACATTTATTTTTCAAAGTTCTGGAATCTGGCGAGTCTAAGATCAGGGTGCTAGCATAGTAGGGTTCTTGATGAAGGCCGCCTTTCTTACTTCCAAATGGCAGCATTCTCCCTGTGTCCTCACATGGTAGTGAGAGAGCTCTGGTCTTTCCTTTGTAAAAACACTAATCTCATTCAGGGGCCTTGCTCTTATGACATCATCTAAACCTAATTACCTCCCAAAGGCCCCATCTCCAAATGCCATCAGATTGGGAGTTAGGGCTTCAAATTATAAATTTTGGGAGGAGGCAAACATTCAGTAACACTACGTACTTTACATATATTAATATATTCTCACACTAAACCTATGGGGCCAGGAATTTTTAATATCTCCCTTTAGAATATGAGGAAGTTAAAGCACAGAGAAGAAGAATAATATGCCCTAGATCACACAGCTAGGAAAGCTTGTACCCAGAAGTGCAAATTACAAAAACCCACATTCATAACCATTTTCTTGTACAATTGTGATTGATTATATGTTTTTGCTGCTCGGTAAAATAAGTTAAATATGTATCTTTCAAAATCGGATTATTTATAATATACTGTTTTGTTCACTTCAACAATTGGCTAGTTTCAGGGTCTGGAATGATCCTAGATGGTGAGTGTGCCTTGACAATAAAATCTAATTCTTATTCTAAGCTTTGTGCTTTTCTGAGATATTCAGATACATTTTTAACAATAAAATTTTCCACAAGTAATATATGTTATATTAGAACATACAGCTCAAAAATGATAAATATCCCCTCTTAATTCCACCCCCAAGCAAAAAGATCCCTGTAATTATACTTAAATACTTAAAAAAAATTTCCTAATAACTAAAAAGCATTTAAGCCAAGTTGGTATTTTAGAAAATATCAACATTTTTATTTTAAATCTATTTAACAAATATTTGTTCTTATTTTTGTTGCCTCCATTGCCCATTTTAGCAATGGATTTAAATGCTCTACACCTCAGCTTCTTGAAAGAGTCTGAGCTAGAAGAGACTACACTAGGAAAAACCTTTTTTTTTTTTTCAGAACAAATATTTTATTAGTTTTATTTTCTCCTCCCCACTCTTCTCTCCTTTCCTCCCTCCCCCCACCCTACCCCCTTTCTTTCCCAAAGAACAGTTTTCAGTTTTGTACCATTAATTCCTAGATCATTCAGTCTGACAACTCAATTTACCTTTAAGGAAAATGTTGAAATTACATGATTTTGTTCATTGATTTCTGGAAAATGCATCAGATATGATTTATGATATAATGATAAAACATTTTTCAAACCATTGTAACCAATAATGGAATCTGGAGCACTAGAATAAGAATGAAAATATATGGCAACTTGATGATACTATGAATAATGAGCAAAATCAATGCTTAAAGTCATATAAAAGAAGCAATTTATCTCCAGATGCTTGAGTCTAAGCTCTCCATTTTTAAATCTGGTTAAACTATAGAGAAATTAAACAAAACAAGAAAGTCCACAAAAAGTAATAAAGACAAAATCCTAGTAAAAGAAGTTGATGTTAAATATGTTGAAAGAACTAAACATTTTATGTTAGTATTTAATAATTAAATTTAATCTTACTATTCAAATCTAATAAAACTACAAGGATACATATACATGTATGTAAGGACAGTCTGTAAATGTGAAGTATACTTGACACTTCTGCTGAAATTAAATCTCATTATTTTAGAGATAGAACTATGAACATAAGTGCTGCTGTGGCCAGCCAATGAGTAAAGGAATTAGTTCCAATGTAAGAAAAGTTGTAAAGTTTATATGCCTACCCTTTGTTTTCTTACTTTTTATAAAGACACGATATCATGAATTATGATTTTTAAGGTAAAACTTTATTATATAATTAAACCATTCAAATGAAAAATATAAATACCCACGACTCAACGTATGCTTTACAAGATTTAACATTATGCAATTTGCTTCAAGTGTATTTCAAAGAAAAAAATAAATAAATATCGAAAGAATTAAAATTCCCTCTGTCACCAGGTATTGTTCTAAGACTTTACATATATTACATATATTACCCGATTTAATGTTCATAACATTTTTGTGAACTAACCTACTCATTATCCTGATAATCAAGTCAAGAGTTGACGATAATTGAGTGAGAAGGATTTAAACCAGGCTATCTGAATGCATGTGATTCAGGGGTCCCCTACTCCCGGGCTGCAGACCAGTACAGGTCTGTGGCTTGTTAGGAACTGGGCCACACAGCAAGAGGTGAGCGGCAGGCGAGCGAGTGAAGCTTCATCTGTATTTGCAGCAGCTCCCCGGTGCTAGCATCTCTGCCTCAGCTCCACATCAGATCATCAGGCATTAGATTCTCATAGAAAAATTCCTGGTGCCAAAAAGATTGGGGACTGCAGGACATAGCTTACTGGGGAGAGCACATCCAAAATCTACCAGTTATTTCCTACAGCTGTTGTATTAGTTAATAATCCCACAAGTTCCATGTGAGAGTTCATGATTCTCCACATCATTGTGCACGGTTGGTATCCTCAGATGTTTTAATTTTTGCAAATTTGGTTATAGTGTATTAGTATGTTTTTCTAAATCCTAGTAAATACCCAGAAGTAGAATTGCTGGATTATATGTTAATTCTGTTTTAAGTTTTTGAGGAATTTCCATGATCTTTTCCGTTGTGGATATACCATTTTACATTCCTACCAACAGTGTACGATGGTTCCCTTTTCTCCACATCCTTGCAACATTATTTTTTGTCTTTTTGGTAATAGTTTTAAAGATAGGCATGAGGTGATATCTCTTTGTGGTTTTGACTTGCATTTCCCTGATGAGTGATGTTGAGCATCTTTTCACGGGGTATTGGTATATTTAAAGCATTTTGAAGATAATAGTTTCATGTCTTCTAATATTTATGCTGACATCTTCTTTTTCTTAGATTTTAAGATTTTTTTAACTGCAATATGCAGTACATTGACTGAGAGCAGAGAGTAAAATGATGGTTATCTGGGGCCGAAGAGTGGAGAAATTGAGGAGATGTTGATGGAAGGGTAATAACTTGCAACAAGATGAATAAGTTCTACTAGAGATTTAGTGCACACTGTAATGATTTTAGTTGATAATATTGAATTATATCTTTCAAAGTAGCTGAGACTAGAACTTAAATGTTCTCACCACAAAGGAGAAATTATAATTATGTGACATAATAGAGGTGTTAACTACAGTGGTAGTCATATTACAATATATAAATGTATCAAATCAACTATTGTATACCTTAAACCTGCACAATATTATATCACTTATGTCTCAATAATAATAAAAAAAAAAAGCAAGAGAGAAGTGGAAAGGAGATGAGAAACAGAGGAAAAGGACAGGTTTACTGGAAGATTGATCAGTTTTTGTCTTTCAAATTTGATGAGTTCATTTGAATTACAACACTCGCCCAAACTGCCCTTATAATCATATTTCCTTAATCAAGAGTTAAGTTTCAGTTATGAAAATAGATCATTTTACACCCTTTGAGGTCAGCTTGTTACAGATGGAACAGCACTGCACTGTGTTTATACTAAAACGAGTTTTTGAGCTGTGTAGGACCAGAGGCGGTAATACATGGCATGATTACATTTAATTTATATTTCAATTTTAATTCTCTTGAGCCCTGGCTCTACTTTCTCATTTTTCTTTTTTTGTGACAGTGTTGCATAATGTGATGACTATAGATTTTCATCAGTAACTCCCAAATCCCTACTTGGATTAATATGCATAGCAACCTTCTCTCTAGAATATTTTCTTTTTTATTTTGCTTTAGAAATTTGGTGATTTTCTTTTTCCCTTGCCCATCTCTCTCTGTTCCAGAAACATGAAATTACCTGAAATTTTGGCTGTCATTATTCTAATTTAACAAGTAAATTTAATTAATTTAAGGTCTATAAAAACTTTTTAACATCTACATCTTGCAATTAATTGCTGTCTAATTCCATGTGCAGAGAAAATTGTTTTTATTTTCTCAAAAATGGGTAAAGAGCATTGTTATGTTTGTTACAGTTGTGGAAAAGAGAGAACTTGAAGTTTGAGCTTTGCAAAAACCTCCATCATTAACAAACCTAAAGTTTCAGGTCATTTATCACAATTACTCTTACATGTCCAGTTACTAAGATTTTCTACCTTCTTGCATTTTAACCAGTGCCTGCAAGTTTGAAACACTACATTTTTCTATATGTTTCTTTTTCTTCTCAGATGAAAATACTCTTTCAAATGAAATGAATGCATTTCCCCTGTGAACAAATGTGTATTTACTCATAATTAGGAACCAAAAACTATAAGATTGTAGTATTAAAGTAATTATTATAAATGATATGAAAAATGAACAAGTTGAAATATTTGAGATATTGTAATGTATACAATATATATAAATGTAAGTATTTACTAAACACATTCTAAGCCAGAGAGTTCTGCATTTAGTTATAAAGTTATTTGGTGAGCTTGTGCTTTGTTCCTGGAAGTATGCTAACTGCTATGATATAGTATAAATATTCCCTATAGATAAAGATATGACATTTCCTTGCTTTTTTTCATTCTATAGAATTAATAACTCTTGAACCAATTTTCTTCTCTGTCACTCCTGCTACTTTCTTTGTTCAAATCTCTATGCATCATCTCGTACCTGTATTCCTGCCAGCTCCAGGATAGTCCACCCCTAACTCATTCTTCCTTGTGCTTTTCCCTGGGAACAGACCTGCTCATGTCATTCTCCTTTATTACCTGTTCAGTGTGACTCCATTGTCCTCAGTTTAGCATTCAAATTTCTCATCAAGATATAGTAAGCATCTCTTGAGTTTGTTGCTCTTTATTCCTTATAGTTCCTTTTACCAACATAGCACCCCCATACATATTTGTTTTGGGGGAAACTACTCCTCCCATTTCATAGTGTGTTCTGTTGGAAATGTCAGCCCCAGTGTCCAAGAGTGACTACATAACCCAAGCCAGACTAATCAAGCTCTTCCAAGAATTGAATCTAGAGTATAGTGACAGAAAAGACCTAAGGCGGTTGGAGCTGAGTTAATGCAATGACCCTGCTCTCAAGAAAATGCCAAGCATTTCTGCTGCTGAGTTCCCTAGAAATCTCTTACTTCCTATGTTTCTTTTGATCTGGCTACATAGCTTCTCCATCAGTTATGTGATTTAATTGATTCAATAAGTTCCTTCATTTTCTAAAAAGTTGTCCATAGTTGATGTTTATTGCTTTTTAAGACATTTATTAATGACCCCCGTCATAGATCTTCAAACTCGTCTCTTAAAATTCTGTCACTTTGCGTATGAGGCTTAATTCTCTGTTCTTCATTAGTTCACCAGCCCATTTTTCTCATTGTTCTCACAGTATGTCCCAGTTGTTTCTCATCTGCCTCTAGATATTTGCTCTTCATTCCCTGTTTTCCTGGAAACTCCATTCCTCTTACTTCTCTAATTTCTACTACCCTGTAGAATACAACTTACATTTTCTCCAGGAGGACTTACTTTATATCCCAGATGCCTCTACTCTTTGCTCCTGTAATCCATTTATCACACTTTTCAATTGTTGCTTATCTGCTGTGAAAGAGGAAGTTTTGTTAAGTGTAGAGTCTGTCTGTCATATTCATATTGTATTCATGGCGCCTAGCTCAGTGCATAGTACATTAAAAAATAGCAAATATTTGTTGAATGATGAGTGAATGAATGAACAGTAGAAAAAACTCAGTTCTTCAAGACATTGTATAATCATGCTCCAAATTGAATATAATCATATGAGGTCCAGGCAATAAATCTTCTGGCTACTTAAAAAAAAAAAAGACTGCAGGAAGGACATGGAGTTTGATTTGGTCCATGAAGACAGAAAGGATCCAAGGAGCTGCAAAAAATGAGGAATACATTTTGGCCCCAGCATTCCAAACTTTGTTGTGAAATCTACAGCTTTTTTCTAGGGTAGCATTCCATCACTATGTCAGTGTGTTGACAAATAAGTTTTATCCCACATGCCAATTTTTGTTTTTGGTGGGATAATGAGGCCTCCTCCAGTCTTGGCATAAATAAATATGGTGATTAATTAGCAACATGTGCCTTGGAAGAGGAATGAGAGAGTGTTAACAGGAGTGATAGGTATTTTTCATTCGTAGGCTGATATAATCCACTACCCTCTAGTTGCCTTTTTGAATTAAATAATTCTAGGCATTTCCCAGGAAGATGTGTCAAATGTCAACTAGACTGAGAAATCTATTGAGGGCTCATATAAAATTAGAGACACCTAAAATTGTTAAGATGTCTCAGACATATCTATTCACTTTATAGATTTGTAAGTCAGAGACTGCATAGGATAAGAGGGATTACCCAGAATGTCCACCAACTGATCAGTAAGAATATTATTTTTTCTATTTTCTGGTCTAGAGTTTTCAGGTTATATAATTAAATTTAAATTTTCTTAAAATCAAAGACGCCGAATGAATAAAAGTCACTTTTTAGGTGTGAAAACTTGCCTAATTTCCTTTAGCTCCTCCATTTTTAAATAAATTACATATAGTTAATAATTAATTAGATTATACCATACTGTATATATAGTTATTAGCCAATACTTGGCACATAGTAATAAATTGATAAGTGCTAGCCTATATTTCCATTGTGAAATTTTAGTTTAAGCATAACATTTAAGTGACTCAGCTTCCAATTTCCTTGAAAAATCTTTGTCAGTTTTTGAGCCTTGGTAAAATCAATTATGTTTAATAGAATTGGACCACATCTAAAAGGTTACCCATGCTGTGGTGACTTTTTTACAAAACTTTTCCTCTACTTCAAACTGTTCAGGGATGAAGACAGTCTAGAAAATTGTGGGCCATGGAGGAAATTAGAGAGGACAACGGGGACGGAAGGAAGTCTGAAGAAGGAAGAAATATGGAAGAGAGACCAAATTATGTGTGATATTTTAAGCAAGGTTTTCTCTAATCTCTTTTGTAATTGTGTTCCATTTTCAAGCTTAAGTTTTTCTTTCCTCAGTATAAATTTTATGGATTATTACATTTTATTTACATAAGTACAGGTGGTAATAGCAACAGGTGTGCCTTAGGGAATCTGCCCACACTCTGAAGCCAAAGTTAATATCATTAATAAAATAATCAGTGATAAGCGGAACTAGCAAATACAGTCCTTTTCATAGGCCAGACACTGAGCTAATTGCTCATTCGCATTATCTTAATCACCATAGTAACGCTATAAGAAAAATGGCCCCATTTTATGGATAAGGAAAATGAGGTTTGCAGCAGTTAACTTGTCCAGAATCACATAGGTATGAACCAGGTATAAAAATACAAAACCTCTGTGTCTCCAAAATTCAGGCCTTTAACCATTATTACAGCCTGCAGAAAACATGCACCTCCCTCCTCTTTCACCTTGTGATTTTCATGCATAAGGTAACATCCTCCACCATCCCCACTCAAATCAGTGCTGAACAAAAGCCAGATCCTTGGAAAAGCCTCTAGCCCCCCCGACTCCTGGCTGAACAGGAGTGTGCTCCAGGAGCACTGTTTGGCTGTGCACTCTCAATTATTTGTGACGCTTTTGTGCCTGCTCTTCCTTCTGCGCAGGAGGTCCTTCTTCAGTTTTGTCAGCTCATTAATTCTATATCTTGGAAACTACTTGACCTTCCAGGCATGAATCGAGTAAGCTTCTCAACCCCCTAGTTCCTGGGGCTGCTCACTCCACTGTGGCAGACCCAGGGCCTTTGTACTTCAATCATATCATATATGACGTAGTATTGAAACTGTTAGTTAACTTTCCACTCTCATCAGTGAATAATGAAATGAGAATAGGGACTCAGTTTTATTCTACTTCTATCCCCAGTGCCCAGCACAGCAAAAAGAACCTAATGGATACTCCAAACAGAGTATTGCATGATTGAATGAGTAATAATAATAAAATATAATTCTTGAATAATTCTGTGTGCTAGGCATTGTACTTAGTTTTTCTATGCATTACCTCATTCACTTTTTCCAGTCAGTATGGAAGCTAAATAATATTATTTCGACTCTAAATCAAGAAAATAAGACCTAGAGAGGATATGAGATTTACTCTTGTTTTCGTAGATAGTGCCTGAGGAAATTTGAATTTTGTTTTCTCTAACGTAGAATCCATATTCATAATCACTGTACTTGGTCAAATCTCCTCATGAATGGAAGTAATGCAGACATTAAGACACATGATTTAAGAACATGATCTTACAATGTAAACTTCTACTACTGTTCTCGCATTTAAAAATAAAATAGCCTAAACAGCCCACTTTCTCATCATTCTAACAGTATGCCCTAGTTTTTAAATTGGCACCTTTGTTCTTGTGTTCTCACGCTCATGATGCTCATTACTTCCAGCCTGTTTATTCAAACCTTACCTGTCCATTTGGGGTAGCTGAAGTAGCATTCTTCTCTTATTTCCTGAGCTCAAACTGATACTCACATCTGAACTCAGTGCATTTTGTCCCTTCTCTTCACCCTTTTTCTTGTGTTTTTAGGGAAAGTCTGTTGAGGTTAAGAGCACAGTCTTTACAAGAGTCAATCAAGCTTTGCCTTTACGTTAATGCTGATTTTACTTTTGGATACCTCCATGGTGAGTTACTTGGCCAGTAAGAATCTCAAGATCCAAGGATGGGTGTGGGAGAGGGCAGATAAGGCTTTAGGCTGTGGGTGCTGGGCAAGGCAAATGAAGGCTGGGCTGCTCATGAAGAGAATAAAGAGAATAAGATAAACCTTCAGTTTAATGGGAGGAAGTAAGAATTAGAAATTGATCTTAAACAAAAGTTATTCTATAGAGGTTGGAGAAGACTTTGAGGTGGTTGAGGTGTACCCCCTAAGGCAAATATTCACAAAGAGGATGTTTAGGTTCAGGGACTTGACCAAGCCTGTGCAGAAGACAGCCCTCTCCAGGGGACAGAAAGTTGAAAACCACACATTCTGTCTGTAATAACGGTAGAAATCTTTGGCCTTGTGGCTATTTCTTCTCTTACTTTTTTGTCGTCGCTGTTGTTTTGTTTTATTTTCTTCTTAGGTTTATATTTACTTTTTATTTTTATGGCAGGAAAAAAAAAAAAGAATATTTGGCCTGACCTTAAAAGCAGATCCTCTTTGCTCCTGAAGACATTTGTATTGAATGAATATGAGCCAAATGGAACAGGTGGAAAGGGAATGTTCACTTATTTCTCCTGTATTACATTAGGATGCCCTAATCAACATGGCCACCTGCATCAGTTAGCAGTCCTGATTAAAGAGCACAGAGCCTGGAAGCCTGTGGAAGGTTGCTCCCTGGTGCTGCCTGGACTGCTGCGGGCTGCTAGCAGCCTTATGATCTCCAGACAATCTGTCGTTTCTGCTTTGTCCCAATAACCTTAGGCAACAACAAAAGCAAACAAGTACCTGAAAGTCAGGGATACCAATATAGAGAATTTGCCCTTTATTTTAAAAAAATGCAGGTGTCATTGGCGCCACAAGAAGTCATTAGCTCTCCTGAAGGTTCATTTAGAATCAAGCTCAGTTATGGGCATGTTAGAATTTTAGACCAAAAAAATGTGGTCATCATCCTTGTTATGTTGTTTACCCTCTCTTTACCAGATTCTGTAAACAGGAGAAAATATTTTGGAAGATAATAACTACGTGTGTGCATCTCTTTATCTGTGTATCGGAAGGAGAGGGAGAGCTACAAACAGACTCACATACTATATAATATATACATACATATAAAGTTATTATTTTCCCAAATAGAGAGAGAGAGAGAGAGAGTGTGTTAAATACCGAGATATATGAAGAAGGCTCTGCAACAAAAGCCTAACAGCCAGTTCCCATTTAGACGGGCACAATGCTTTAGATTAGCAGCCTCCAAATGCCTACAGAGTTCGGAGAGCTAATATCACTTATGAAGCCAGACTTGTGTTCTGGGCGATGGGGACAGCACAGTAGAGGGTGGTGACATAAAGAACTGGAAGGTTCGTTCCCAAACTGGAAGAGGCAGTAAGTAGCCACTTAACTTTCAGTTCACTGTTTGTTGCCTTGCAGGATGCTGGTCCAGTGTTGCCAGATTTTCATATCTCAATAAAACATATATACATATATATATATA
>NW_011888811.1:6187385-6239583 GCF_000151845.1 Pteropus vampyrus
ATATATATACATGTATATATGTATACTTAGTGTATATATGTATACTTAGTGGCCCCACGTATATTTATCAATCATGTATATTTGGAAGTTATTTCGTTGGCTTAAAAATAATGTGATATATCAATAAGCAATAATTTCTAATAGATGGCATTAGGATATTACCAAATCCATGCCTCTATCCATTGAAAGCACATAGAAGGGTTTCCAGTCAGAACCCAGGTCTTTTCATGCCTTCCAGGCTCTTCTGGGGTCATTTATTTGAATAGTATATCCTTGTCATGTCATATTGAGGTTTATGATTCTTTTGTGCATTCTGTCAAAAGTAAGAGTTACAATATTAGCAATATCCTTAACATGAAAGAAATTACTTAAACTACACTTGTTAGAATATAAATATTAATACTCATCAGTAAAACTACTGGCTCATTTTCCTCATGAAGGATCAATTTACTAGAACAGAGGGCAGGACGGACAGAAAAAAAGATAGTTTTTGATAAGTATTTGAAACAAGCATTGCAGATTGTTAAGTCTCATGTAAGTATGAGAATTAAATGAGTTAATATATGAAAATTATATAGTGTAATCTCTGACACTAAGCAACATATTACCAAGAATTATTAATTAGTAATTATTCCTATTATATCACAATGGTTTAGTTTCCTGTGGAAAGTTTTATTTAGGATTCATGGAATATTCAGATATAATTGAACATCAAGATTTAACTTTTTCCTGGGGCACTGGCCAAAATTGGTTGAGGAGACAAAGTCCCTTTTCTTTGGGTCCCCTATCACATTAATCTTGCTATTGAATAATTGGTAACTCAAGAAAAAAATTGTGGAATCAAAAATGTTTCTGATAATACTTCTTCGATGAGTTGTACTTAAGGCTTAAATTTGAAAACAATTTTGGTATATTATTTGTTTCTTTCAATTTTTGGAGTGTCCATGAAGGGAAAAAGCTGAACTGTTTACAGTGACCTCTGAATATGTAGATTCAGTTCTCACATGTGCAGAAAGAAGACTGTAGAGGATTATTAATATTAATTAAAATAATTAAAAACTTTTAACCTTTTAGTTCTTGAATAACTTTGTAAAGATAAGTGCTCAGCAGTATTTTGATGATAACCTGTTGCACCCCTCACCCTGAGGTAATTGCGATGCCAGAAATCCAAATTATATTTAACAATGTGGTTATACAACCTTCATTGTTATGAACATCTAGGCAGTGTTTCATTATTGTACGTACATAGGCCACCCTCTAAAACTAGATCCTTCTGAGCATAAATTATTCTTCATCTTACAGAATTATAAAAATTTATAGTAATGATAATATCCATAGACATTTCCCTGTTCTAGTTGAAAACTAGAGCTAATGGGCAAAGTAGAGATAGCTATGAACAGCAGGAGCAAATGTTACTGCTTGACCTCTGAATAGCTGTTCTGTAATGCAGAGAGGAGAGGATAGTCTCATGAATAATGTCTGAAATTGACTTACCTCTTTAAAGGACAAAGCAATTTTATTTTCAAAAATATTTGAGGTTCATTATGTAAGAAAAAAACTTTTAACAAGTTCCTTGAATTTTATTTCTTTATTTCACTTGTAGTTACTTTTCCATTTGTAGGTGGAATTAACTGTAGTTACTGGTTTTATACTGAATGAAATAAAATCTCCAAGATTTATTCTGTTTAACTTTGAATTCTTTGTCATTAGCCAAGTCGTATTGTATTGTTTAAATCCTCAGTCTTCCCTCCTTCCTCACTCCCATGTATTGTTATTTTAGTTTCTGAAATAAGACCAATGAATCAATAAACATAAGCTGTGGTAATGTCACTACCACATGCAAATAATAAAATAACATCTCAAATCTGCTTTCGAGCTCCTCTAGCAACTTTATCACTTCAGTTATTCTTATTTCCAAGTCCAGATGTTTTCTTTAGATGTACTTTTAAAATAATTTTTATATCTTTATTGAGATTCTCTAATGTATCATTGTCATAATTTTTTTTTTAATTGAACATAGCTTATTTCACTTTTTGAACAGTTATTATACAGTAATTCGCCCTTATCCATGGGGGATATTCCAAGACCCCCAGTGGATTCCTGAAACTGCAGATAGTATTCAACTATATATATATATAGATATATGTACACACACACACACACACACACACACACACACACACACACACACAGAGTTTTTTCCTATATATACACACATATGATAAAATTTAATTTATAAATTAGGCACAGTAAGAGATTAATTTAGAATATTAATCTCTTAGAAGAGATTATTATTAATAGAACAATTATAACAATATGCTATAATAAAAATTATGTGAATTTGGTCTCAGCAATCTGGCATAAATTTCTTTTTCTTTCAAAATAATATGAACAAAAAATTCATTTCTTACTGTAGATCTTAAATTCAGCATATTTTTTTTTTCTCTTTCCTTGTTAAGTCAAGAACTTTCACCTTTTCACTTAAATGAAACACTTTACAGCTTTTCTTTGGCATATCCAAATTGCCAGCATCACTACTCTTTGCTTTGGGGCCACTGCGAAGTAAAATAAGAGTGACTTGAACACAAGCACTGAGATACTTAGACAACCAATCTGATTACCAGAAGGGCTACTAAGTGACTAACAGGTGGGGAGTGTATATAGTGTGGATACACTAGATAAACAGATGACTCACATCACAGGCAGGTCAGAGCAGGACAACATGAGATTTCATCACACTACTCAGAGTGGTGCACAATTTAAAACTTATGACTTTATTTCTGGAATTTTCCATTTACTATTTTCAGACTTCGGTTGACTGCGGGTAACTGGAACTGCAGAAAGGGAAACTGTGGATAAGGGGAGACTACTGTAGTGCTTTGAAGTGAGCCCACTATGGGTGTCTTGTTTTCCTAATCTTCCTGTTAAATTTCTGTCTGACTCTTCTACAACTCTTTGTTTGCCCTCATCAGAATTGTTAACTCCTAGTTATCTTCAGTATTGGCCTTTCTATTCATTTGCCTACAGGATGGCTTATGTTGTCATGGATGACGAAACTGTTGCATGCTTTGCCCCAAATGAAAAGCCCCAAGTGGTGAAGATGTTTGTTTATGCAGTTTATCCTTTACTAGTAGCATTATTGCAAAAATGGAGCTGAAGAGGTCAAGAGTGCAACTCCAGGTTAAAACATTACATTTCTTATAAAAGTTTTAGTAGTGTTTTATTGAATAAACACTGTTTATTTTATGGTTTTGGTTGATTTCTATAATCCTGAAATTATTGTTTTAGAAAACCTGTCAAGTTTTATCATTGCTTTTGGGAAGTGGATTTACTCAGGTTCTTACTCTGTCATTCTAGAAAGTCCACATTAATTATTATTTTTCCCTTTTCCTGAGAAAATGAGGTTCATAGGGAACTGCTAAATGGACCAAGTGAATATATACAGTGATCTCTGACTCCAGCAGCCATGTTCATTCTGCCACCATGGCAGAATATCAAATATACCATAGAATATCAGAGAAAACCAAAGTGTTCTCATCATCTCTGTCCTATTTAGGATGACTTTTCCTTAGTAGGGTGACTTTTCCTTTTGATGTGAAATGGCTTTTCTTTTTATGTTGTATGATATATTTTTTAAGGTTATTAATTTTTTCAAACAAAACAGATCATTCAAGAAGATCCAGTATAATTTTTTAAAAGATGAGTTTTGAAAATATCAGCTTCACAATGAAGTACTTTTTTTTTGAAAAATCTGGCAACATGACTTTCAGTGTTTTAGGCAAATCAGCAGACTTACATGAATTTCTTTCTTTATAACTATACTGTTTATGGTAAAAATCAAAAATAATATGCACAATTATACTTTGATGGACTAATGAGGAAATCATTCTTTCTATAATAACATGTGCCACATGTTATAGTTAAAGACAAATTATAAACCAAAAACAAAAAGGATCTTAATATTTTACAACCCCATAGAAACTTTGACCTCTCTTTAGACTCTAAATGTTTTATTGAAAAATAATGTGACTTTTGAAAATATAGATATTCAGCATTTTTTCAAATAGTTTTGAAGTTTGCTAACTAACAATGAGGAGGCTCACCTTCCCTTTCTCTGTGAAATAATCCTAACACCAAACATCCAGTAGCTGCTCAAGTAGTAATAAATGAATGTATGAATCTGTGTAGACATTCTGAAAACAGAGATCACTAATCAGTTGAATTAGCCAGATTCAACTGGCTTATGTATTATGTTTGACAAACAGTGTAGTTTCAAAATTAGAATTAAAAATGATTTCAACATCATTTTTTTTTTTGTAACATTAGAATATATAGCAATATACAGCTTCTTTTCCCACAGAGCACCACATAGCTATCACTGAAGCTAAGGAGATAGTGTACGTACTGTTTTCCACAGTCCCCAGTGCTTCTTTTAGTGTCATGTTGGGCCTAGTTCACACATATGTTAGTTTCCTGGCAATGGACTTTGTGACTCTCTGAGTTAAGTTTTAATGTGTTATTATATTTGAATGAAAGATGTGTCCCTTATCATGATCGGCCATCTCTGAACACTAAAGTGCCTGATAAATGTTGAATCATCCTTTAAAACCTAGCTCAGCTAACACTTTCACGTGAAAACTTCCCTTGTACCACTTCCCAAGTATAAACTCCCTATACCTTGCACATTTGTCGGTAGTTGTATATCTTGCGTAAAGTGTTGTAATTTTAAGTTTACTTGGATTCTCTATGAAATAAATCATGAACTTTCCAGGGCCATACTATTGTCTTTATCTCTGTAATCTCAGTACCTACTATAATAGCGGAAGAATTCTGAGGGTTTCAAATGTTATTCAGTGGCAAAATGGCTAGCAAAATTCATAGGCTGGAATTATATCCCAAGTCCACTGACTTGTGGTTCAAGGCCACTTCGGTTTCTCTTACATTTCCATTTTCAACATTATTAATTCCTAGGGATTTCAATTATCTAACCTTACAAAGAGTGGCAAGTTACCCTTACTATGTGTCTCTTAGTACCCTATACTTTTATCACAATATTTATATTATCTTTGCCTGATTCTGTCTTTTGTCCCCATCAGAACTGTGATTTCCTTAAGGAAAAAGGCCATGAAATATTTATCTCTACACCCCTATCATCTAGCACAATACTTAACACAGGGTAGAGATTCAGCAAATGTTAGTAGAATTTAGTTTAATTAAACTAAATTAACATTTGGAGTTAACTTATTTGACCAAATTGTGGCTATAATGTAATCAAGTCAGATAATTGTTCTTGTTGGTCACAAGAGGTGGATAAATTTTGGGAAACTCCTACAGAAGGTCTTCACAAACAGGTATAATGAAATTCAAACAAATGGTCAACAATAATTCTAAGTCCATCCTTATTTTGATTTCTTAGGTAATTATTAAGGTGAGCCTTGACATGGATGTTGCTTGACAGCCAAAAAAAATCATCATTCACTACATTTGTTATGAGAGCCAAGAAGTCAATGAATGTGATGGTTTAGCTAGTTTACATGGTCAGTTTTATTTGGATTGAATAAGTCAAGATAGAGGACTTGAAAATTGTTAATTTTGCTAAGTCCCGGCCACCAGTGACACAGAAAGATTTTGCCTCACATGGTCTTGTCTGTAGAAACCAGACATAGTTTTATGCCTATCATTGAAACAATTTTTTTGTTGCCCTTCAAGTAATTATAAGATTTTGTACTTGAATATGACTTTGTGGTTATAGACACATTAAGGAATGCAGTAGCTCCAGTGGAACTTTTTAAATAAAACTGCAATGCTCAGACTTCACCCCTCAAAACAATTAAACCAGAGTCTCTAGAGTACATCTGAAAACAAGTTTGCTGCATTAACAGTAGATATGAACAAACTCTACTCTCATTTCAGCATTTTGATTCCAACCTGTTTATGTTTTATAAATTTTGATATTTAGTAATTTTTTTAAAGTGATTCATTTAAAATGATAGTTTAGGATCATACTATTGATACATCTTCAAAACTCTTCTTAGTAGTCTAGATTCCTGCTAATGCTTGGCACTTTTAGGTGCTCCTACCTGAATATGTTTTAAAATAGGGTGTTGCAAGTCCTATTGATAATATGAAAAGAGAGTCAAGTAGTCCATCTTGTTATTGAATAATTTTAGCTTTATTATTGTAGTAGAATACATTATGACATAAAATTAAGAGCTTTTGCTAAACTCTGTAAAGCAATACATGCATCTGCCATAAACAACCTCAATTCATGTTAGGTTTTATTGCCACTTCACTGCACTAAGGTGCAAAAAACATTCAGTGTCATCTTTTAAAAAATATTCCTGGGAGTAAACAGGAACTGTCCTCTATAAGAGTGTATTTCAAGGAAGACTTAACTAGTATTACATGGTTTAGCAAAGCACTGTAGAAAAGCTACATAGAATAATTTGTCTTTGATAAATTGTGCAATCAATTTATACAATAGAATACTATCCACATATACTAACAAAGAAATGATAGAAATGCAGTCATTGCTTAGCAGAAAGCAGACTAATAAGAAATATACACATCTAATGAGCAAAATACAGACCAAATGTTAGCCATGAGGAGTCTGGAAGATAAAATGCTCTTAATAAACACATGAAGTTAACGCCAAAAAATAACAAGATAAACAGCAACACAGAAGTTAGAGCCATAGTTTATTTTCTATACATGATATCTACATAAGATACCAGAGGATGAAACATCCTTGGTTCAGCCTTTATTGGCCTAGCTCATCAAATTTAGGCAGGACCAAATCAAACAATAAAGCACATTTAAAAAGAAAACCAGTTTGTTTAGGAAAACAGTGTATTTTCCTGCATCATTGGATAGCAGCTTTTTGAGAAAAACATTGCTCCAAGCTTGGGTATGGATCCCAACTGTCTTATTTAGCAATTATGTTGACAGGTTTATCATTGTATTCTAAATGTGTTTAGACCATGACCTATGGATTCTAGTCACTAATTTTAAATATCTCCGAAACTCTATTAAACAAAAGGAGACTTCAAAAATACCTTCTGCATAAATATTTATTTCTAAAACATCTGGGAAATAATGAAACAGACTAGAATTTTCATAGGGAGTATTAATGGACCTCTTGTAGTTAAAGCCCTTACATAGTATACCTACAAATATATTGCTACTATATAAATGAAATCTAGTAGTATTACTCAATAAAAGCTATTTCCTGTACATTCTTTCTTGTATTTTTATATTTAATGCTACATATGGTACAACACTTATTGAAATAGTTGGTATAAGCAAAAATACTGTATAGCAATAATATACAGTTGATTTTCCAGCTCCCAGTAATGCTTTTCCATTTTCTTTCTATATTAGAAGAGCCTAAAGTAGGGAAATGTGGCATGACTTGAGCAGATAGCAACTGATTTACTACTGTTCATTGGATGACAATTTGAAATTATAAGCTTTCTCTACTTAAATGGGACTTCATACCCATATAATTTAAGTTTCATCTGATTCTTACAAGCTGTTCTGGTCTTAAATGCAGGCTCTATAGGTATTTCTGTAGCACTTAACGACATTCTAACAGCTAAGAACGGTGAGTCTTACACAATATTTTAAAGACACAACTTTAAAAAAAAGTAAAAAATGTACAATCTCATGCTGTATATTTACATATATAATTTATATATTCTATTTTTAATAGTCATAAATTTCAATCTAGAGCTTTTAATGGACTGTTATATAAAATAATACATTCAACAATTCTAGAGCTTGCAAAATATTTTTGCCCGTCTAAAAACAGCTTCATAATGATAATCAAGTGATAATTGGACACGTGCTGTCTGGAAATAGAGTAGGAAAGGGAATCTTTTTAAAATGATTTATTTTTTATGTTTTTTTTTAAAGTTTTTATTGAGTATATCTCTGTTAAAGTGACTCTTCATCAAGTCTAGTGATAAAAGCTCAGATGATAGTGAAATAACCTATTTAAAGCATTTCTGTCCATTGGATTAAATGTGCTGTACAGTGAGGAACTGCTCCTTTGGCTATGCAATTTCCATGAATTTTAAAATAGCATTTAGCAACAAAATAACACATTAGGCATTTTTAAAAGGAAAAAGGATAGTAATCTTTAGCTTTGGGAACAAAATGTTGAAGTTATACATCAGTTTAAAAAAAAACAAAAATGTATTCACACTGTACTTTGTGCAATGAAGACATCGATTCTTTAAAATTTTTCTTCGTTAAACATTTATAATTCTTTAAACACCTTCACATAAAAATATCTTTGACATATACAGTATATCTTCTTTTTTTTAGATTACTTGGAAATATATATCTACAAATGACCTGGAATTATAGTTAAGTTTTATTTTTCTTCTACTTTTCCTCATATCTTCAGACCTACTTTCCCGTTCTCCCTCTCCTTTGTTCTGTCTCCTTCTGTTGTAATTTTGCTCTCTTGCTTGTTCTCTCTCAGAATCCTCTTTTTCAGCTGTATACCCTGCTCTGCTCTGGACTGCCATTCAGGGGTCTGTTGTTCTTATATGAATTATGGAAATAAGGAAACCTTCAAATTCTTTAAGACAGAGGCAATAAAGCAGATGGGAATTACTGCATTGAGAACAGAAAGCAATTCCCAGTGCAGAGGACTGAACAACAGAATGCGAATAAAAAGATCTATTGATGTGGGGTGGGGGCTTTTAGCTGAGGCTCTCTGTTTAAATATGTAGCCCAGTAGACCAAGTTAAAGATTCCAAATAGCAGTGGGAAGGCTATTCTTGAGAGCCGGTCAATTTTGCTGACACTGTTAAAGGTTTTCTTGGGTTCTGGTGGTTTTGTTTCTGGCTTGACTTCTTTCGGTTCTATGGTTGCACTTTTAGCAATGGTGGCTAAGCCGGGGTCACCCCTGGCCAAATTAGGGGTATAGCTGGTTGCTGTCGGAGCGTAAGTGTTATTTTTCTTAATAAGAGGATCCTTCACTTTCTTTGGCTGTAGGATGAAAGAGTAAAAGCATTTTGTTTAATAAACCGTGAGAAGCAAGTTTATAAGTTGCGGAGCAAAGTGACTTTTATTTTGGAACCGATATCTGTGTTTTGTTTAAAAATCTAAGAAAGGTAATCTTTGACTATTGTTGGGACAGATTAAAAAATGCAGACACCATGATTAGCAATTTGATTAACAATTTAAGATTAACACTGTGAGGGATACAATGTGCAGGATGGTGGTTAGAGCTAATAATACTTTATCATATACTTGAATGTCATTAGGAGAATGATTTTAGTTGTTTTAATCTGTTAGGATTAAATTTAATCCATTAGGAGAATGGATTTAAATTGTTTTAATTTTTCAATTATAGTTGATATTTGACATTATTTTATATTAGTTTCAGGTGCACAGCATAGTGGTTAGACATTTATATAATTTATGGACTGATCTCCCAAATAAGTCTAGTACCCACCTGGCACCATACATAATTATTATAGTATTATTGACTATATTCCCTATGTTGTACTTCACACCCCAGCAACTATTTTGAGAATAGATCTTAAATATTCTCACCACAAAAAATGGTAACTTTGCGAAAGGATGGTGATGGTAGCTAATGCTATGATGGTAATCAATTTACAGTATATAAATGTATCAAATCAACCGCTTTGTACACCTTAAACTTACCTAATGATGTGTGTCAATTATATCTTGATAAACTGGGAAAATATACAGACACTATTTCCTAGGCTTTCCTATCAAGAAGTGGACTCCATTTCCCCACTTGTTGAATCTAGAAGGGACTTGTGACTTTGGCAGAGCGATACTGTCCCAACTTAGGAGCCTAACCTCAAGAGGCTTTGCAGCCTCAGCTTTACCCTCTGGAAACATGTCATTGCCAAGTGAAGCAATAAATCAGACTACAGAATGATAGAGATCATGTGCAGTGAGAGGCCCAGCCAGCATCAGGCTCCAGACATGTGAGATGAGAGAGGCCATTGTGGATCTTCTCACCCTCATGGAGAAGTTAACTCCATCCACGTGAGGGAGCCTAGGTTAGACTAATGGAATTACCACCAGCCTGTTCCTAGCCCAAATGTTTGGTTGTTATTTTAGGTCACTAAGTTTTGGGATGTTTTGCTTTGTGGCAATAAATTACTGAGCCAAGTATATATTTACCCCTTCTCTCCATGTTTCAGGTGAGTGAATGATAAAGCAGAGTTATTCAGGGTATTCTGATTTCATTTTTGTTCAATGTTAGCTGCTTATCAGTGTTATCTATGTATAATTGATGACTACAGCATTTCTTAGGGTTTCTGTCATATAAACATTTCCAAAAAATGGAGGACCTAATTCTGGTATATGTTGGCTGCAGTAGTGCATCCTATAGAACCTTCTTTGCCTTTACTTATGTAGGAAATCATTGGCATGTTCAACTGATTAATCTTTGAATGAGGAGTAAATCTAAAAGAGCTTTTACTTGGCAGAGTATTTTCTTTCATGCATATAAATGGTATATCTTATAATCAGTAACACTTTAGATATGATAGATATGATAGATAATTCTACCACAAAGGCTCTCTCTTCTAGTACATTCGTGGAGTTGTGAGAAAACCACTGTTAACATAGGTTTTTTAGTTTTTGTTTTTGTTTTTGTTTTTGTGGAGACCCTCTCAGGGTCTTTAACGTACTGCTGTTCTGTGATACAGCGTGCAGCACTAGTCACATGTATATGACCACAGAACTGTATTTTCAGGGACTAACACAAGAGACTAGCATTCTGTGGAACAGAATTTTGGGAAAGCTGCTGTAGAGTTATTCCTCCTCCATTATGTCTCTATGTCTTATAGTCTCTGTGTCTCTGACTTTGCCCTTCTTCTCATATTCCCATGGTCACTTGCATTTTGACATATTTTTCCTTCAAACCTCAGAAGTAGAACCTCCCCAGCTGTGCTTTAAAATCCACTCTCAAATAGGTTCTAGTTGAGGAGAACAGTGATAGTCTTGATTTGATAATTTTCTACAATGAAGAACTTTTCTGTGATTTCTTTGTGTTATGATCCTTAAAGCAAACCTCTGTTTTGGAGAGAGAAAATGTTTCTTGCCCTTCGTTTCACTGATAATAAGAGGTAATGCCTTGTGCAAACTCAATTCAATTGAGGCATTATAGTAATAATATTTATGACCAAAGTTATTAAGCTCAAAAAGTAACCAAAAGCCTATTATTTTCAAGCTATAAAAATTATAATGGTGTCTATAAGTTGATTTGCTCCTAATGTCGGGTGTGTTAAAACTCTTTTCAGATCAGTAGAGACCATAGGAAAGCATGTTTGAATAGAAATGTCTACCTCTATGTTGCTCCTTTATCTCCTTCCCTCTACTCCGCACATCTAGCCACTCAAACTGCCATTTCTTAGCAGTAACAAAATTATCATAGCACTTAATTATTTACGATGTAAGAAAAAAGAGTAGTTGTTAACCTTTGTCTGCAGCCTTCATCCATTTCCCCAAGTCCAAACATTCCATCTAATACTTTAAAATTATGAGGGCTATGTCACAGGGGGTATTAAAGCGTTTACCTTTTCTGGAACCACACTTTTGCCATCCCATGCATAACCTCTCTTGGTGAAATAGTTTACAGTGGCAAACTCGATCAGAGCTGAGAACACAAAGGCGTAGCACACTGCAATAAACCAATCCATAGCAGTTGCATAAGCCACCTTAGGGAGAGAATTTCTGGCACTGATACTCAAAGTTGTCATGGTGAGCACAGTTGTTACTCCTGTAAAGAGAGAAATTAAGTGAATTCATAGATTCATAGTACATAATTTTATCACTCGGGGTCAGCTTACTGCACAAAGGGAAACCAGTACCACGGACATAGTGTGTTTTCTTGTTCATCCTATTTTGATTTAGAAGGATGAGTTTTAATTTAACCCTAGTATAGTTGGCAGTCCATGGTTTGGCAGTGCGGGGAGGGATTTCTTGGAGGGCTAAACTGCTTTGCTGTTGAGGAGCTGTTGATAAAACAGTGAAATTTAAGTGGGCATCTTGAACATCCCTGGGTAGGAAAAGAAATAATATTACCTCACTGCCCCCAACTCTGAGTTAGAAAGTATAGATCCTCACTGTCTCTGATCCGCATAAGAAATCGTTGGATCCTCAGCTCTTTTTAATATTCTATCTGTGTACCCCAAAATTTATAAACCAAGAAACAAATAGCTTCTTAATAATTGATAGATAATTGAATTATCTTAGGATAATATTTTGTTATAGTATTTTTTTTCTGATTCTGAAATAGCTACTCTTTTGAAGAAATTCCTGAAATAAGTTGAATGTAACTTGCTTGAGGTTACATCTCAGAAGTGGAAAAACCAAAATTTGAAAACAAGTTTGTTTGATTAGTGTCCACAATCTTTCCCTTTTTGTTAATGTTGCCTCAAAAGGGTTTTCAAATCTGTTGTTTTTTAGTTTATTTAGATAATTATTATACGTTGGTATATAAATAATTATGTCCACTAATGTTTCTTAAACAAATTAATCTTATCAACCTACTGTATGTAAAAAAAAAAAAAACTGGCAATAATCCAATGAAGGTGACTCAGGCTTCATGGTGGAGGAAAAATATTGACTTTTTCCAGTGACTAATCCCCACCTCACCATTAGCTCTATGAACCAAGTAAGTGAATTAACTTCTAGGGACCTCAGTCTTCATATCTGTAAAAGGGATGATTTAGACTTCATTCTCTCATCTGTCTATATATCATTGTTAGAATTCTAAAAGAGGAAAGTTTCTGCATAGTTATTCAAAGACTTTTTTAGAACTAAATAATATGTAAAAGCTTTTTAAAATGTAAATAAAATATTGCTGTAGAAGATATTGTCATCTCATGTGTCTAAAATTCATATCTATGATTCCTCCTTTTGATTAATTTTTATACAGTATGGTTACACAGCTGGTAGGTGGCTAATTCTTCTAAGCTGCTTTTTAAACCATCCAGTAGTCCCTAATTTTCCGTGAATTTCACGGTAGATGATCTTTGTAACTATATGAGAAAGTGGCAGGATTAAGAAGAAATATTGAGACTTTTATTAAACCATAGTTTTGATACATGATCAAAATATGTAGAGAATAGATTTACTTTGCATTTCGTTGGTATTACAGAAAGTTTTGGGGCATTATTCATAGAACATAGCAAACAAATGGTTTAAAGAATGACTGGAAAACGGCCCCTAAATTTACATATCGATATGAACTTGGGCAAAGAGCAAGATAATTAAATGTCACTATTTGGGGAACGGAGTAGCCTAGTTCAGATTCCAGCTCTATAAATTGCTGAGTGACCTTTGTAAAATTACCTCACAATTCTGAGCTTCTGTGTTGTCTTTTTATAATAATTTTCTTGTAAATTAATTTTAGTAAGTCTAACTCAGAGAGCCATTGTGAGAATTAAGTAAACTAAGGTAATAAAGTGTTTAGCACTTAGCCTGACAATTACTAAGGGCAAAGTTAATGGTTATTATTATTGACAGCTTTAGTCATTTTGGATAAATTTCTGCTGCATTTTTTTTTTCAATTTTAGTTTATGTAAGCAGCTGTCAGAAATAATTGGAGAATAGATGTTCTTAAACCAAATGTATGCATAAATTGAAAGCAGTTAAGAATAACATTAAGAGAGGTGTGTGCGTGTGCGTGTGTGTGTGCGTGTGTGTGTGTGTGTGTGTTTTTACAATTCCTGTTATAGGGAAGGGGAAAGGAACAAAAGTATGTTAAGCATCTATTAAGTTAAAAGTACTGAGCCTGAAAATTTATATATTTTATTTTTCTCAGTCTTTTAAACAGCATGATTTTACTTTGATTGCATTCTTATTTTATAGGTAACTAAAGCTTAGAAAAATGAAAATTGAACCTAAAACATGGATCTATCTGGTAGTAAAATTACGTGACCACAGTGGCTCCAAACGGAGCAAGGAAGGTCAAGAACATGAAGTTTTAAGACATAAAACAGGTTTCAGCTTTGTTGCATTCTAGATGTTTTTAGTAAACTATTATAAAGTACAACTTTTTTATGTTTTATTTTGTATTTTTTTTAAATACCTGTGACCCTCTCAGGCATCTCAGACAGCTCAGAGGAATGTGCTGAGTTCAGAGTGAAAGGAATAGAAATGTGTACTAAATAAATGTTAAAAGGCTAAAGGTCTTAAAAAAATTGTATTTGTGATTTTATTGAACTTAAAACATTAGAAATATATAACTTCATAGACAGAAATACTTGCCACAACCGAGTTTACAGGTATGTAGTTATGTTCACCAAAAGGGCACGAGTTGCCTGGGATATCAGATTGTTGAAAATGTTAAAAGCAAGATTTTTTATTTATAAAACATTCCAAAATGCTATAGAGAATTTTTAAAAAGGAAAGATCCGATTTGCTGAATGAAAGCAGGGAAAGTGAACATTAAAAAAAATTTTTTTTTCACTGTGGTGCTAGGCTCATTCTACATAATACAGATATCTTCTGTTTTCTAATCTTTATTTTTTAGTGAAGAAAGGGCTCAAACTATATACATACACAGAAGCATCTTGACAAAAATTCAATCTTCAGTGCTAATTAGCGATGTCAACGCTGGTTAATATGGACTAATGAAATGATAATGCAGAAAATAAAAGAGTTTAAAGTGAACTCCTCTTTTGCTCTGAGCTGCACTCACTCTGGATCTTGATCTGGCTGTGTTCTTAGGTGATCGTCAGCGTAAAGATTTGATGCTTTCCAACCTGGAAGCAACTTGCTATATTCAGAAGAAAATAATCTTTTCCGGGCATTTGTAGCAGAGTCTTGCTTTTTTTCTGAGATAACTGATTTTTCATACCTTGCATATTACTAAAAGATGATACCATAGGGATCTTTGTACCTGAATGATCCTCAATTTAGATTATGAGCTTTTTAAGGCTTTTATTCTATAGTAAAGAATATTAAATATAGCATGTGTCTAGTTGATATTTTTGGAATGAACTTTGATAATCGTACCTTTCACCAATAAATATGTGGTTGTTATTTCAAAATGAATGATGTTGCTCACAACAACCCTGTTTTCATGTCTTGTCATTACAGCTGAAGAGCACGTTGGTGGTGGGGCAGCATTGTCATTAAGGGCACAGACTCTAGAGCTAAGAGTTTGGGTCTTAATCTAGATTCCTTCACCTGATAGCTTCTGACCTTGGGCAAGTTACTAATGCTCTTGTTCCTTAGCTTTCTTGGAAGACTACCATGGAAATTAATAGTACAGAGGCTTTTCTTAGTGTTAAGTAAGATGGTGTAGGTTTATTTCATAGAGCAGAGCCTGATATAAAAGCACTCAATATACATGATTTTATTGTTATTCAAATTTTAAGCTCTAGAATAGTTACCTTTGTGAGGAGAGTGGTTTATGTTAAGGTCACTGCTATATTCTGTGTCCTAGCTCATAGGTTTCACATACAAATTCAGAGTGAATGAATCAATAAATTTATGGTAATGGAATCTTTTGTTTATATCAGTCTGAAAAGTACAATTAAGATAGTATACTATGGTACAGGCAGGAAATATCTCTTCTTATGAAGTACAAATTTCTAAATAAATTAAGGTGTGACTTTTCCTATTAGTAAAGATTATTACCCTATAAGCAATTTTCTGTTAGATTGTCTCACTTTGAAGCATCTGGTGCATTTAAGCCATGTTAATAGAAAAAAATAAGTGCTTACATTCGGTAAATGGAGCATTCCTATACTGATATGATCAGTAATGAGCTCTGCCTTCGTAGCCCTGCTTCCATGTATGTAAGTAAGTCGTTCTGCTGATATTTTCTCAGATTCTCAAAAAATGCACTAATACATGGTTGTGCATTCTAAACGTATGATTTAAACATTAGTGTTTTTTGTGTGTGTATTTTTAATTGAGTATGATGTATCTTATGCCTGCTTCATTCCATTTCTCTCCCAAAATATAAAGTCAAATGTTCATTAATCTCATTGATTAGCATGTACTAAAGCAGCTTGCTGTTTAAAGAAAGAAGTTTTAAAAAGTCTTAACCTTAACAAGAATGATAATTCCTTAAATCTTCCTATTGTACTAACTTCAGATTTTAATATATAATTATTATTTTTCCATTCTATTCACAGTGTCACTGGTGTGATATATGTTGACCTCCATACCTTTGCATGCATGTCTTCTTAATTGGCACTTACCAAAGACAGTCCTCGCTGGCACAGACTCTCTGTTGAGCCAGAAGGAGACTTGGGACAGAATAACCGTCATTATGCATGGCAGGTATGTTTGAATAACAAAATAACCAATTTTTCTTTTCAGGTGGAAATGAGTGGTCATAACGACATATTCTCCTAAGGGGTGAAACAGACAGTAAGGGTGAGCAATTTGACCTTGAAAAACAGTTAATCTCTGAGGTTTTCTATCAGCAGCAAAGACCTGAGGTTAGACAGAGGCTTTCTCCATGTGACATCTGGTTCCTGAAGAGCAGGCATTTACCCAGGAAAGAAAAAAGGCACGTTAAAAACACCAAAATGGCTCTGAGGATGAGATTGAGGAGCCAGAGATTTCAGGGACAGTCTTACATCCTGATCCTGGCACATCATGCATTTAAGACTTATCTGAGTATATATTTCCATATTGTCTTTAATGGTCTCTAAGGCAATATGCTAGTTCCCGATGACATACACCAATGGATTAGAGAGACCAGATCCCCCGTGTGGGCCTCTGCAGGAAAGATTCAGGCTCTCTGATGAAAGAGCTTTGGTGTCCAAGTCAGAAGAGCTGACAAGTCATTTAACTTAGCCTAATCTTCAAAATAAAGAGACTGGGATAGAGTCTACTGTTTCTCAAAATACATGTTGAATTCACCTGGGAAGGTTTTGAGCCATGCAGTTCTTTAGATTCCACCTAGACACACAAACTATCCTTGAAGGTGGGGCCAGCTTTTGAGCTTATCCCAATTCTTAGGCTAGTTTGGGAAGCAGTGGGCTAGCTAGGCACTCTCTATGGTCTTAGTATATGCCAAAGTCTTACTTCACATAGAGGTCCAGAGCAATAGACACACAACCCAAACTGCAGGAGATTTTTTTTTCTTTTTTTAAATTGGTGTTATATTTTTTTCAGTTACATCTTTAGCTTTATTCACTCTGAATATATGCTTAGCTATCTGTGGGTAGGTAGGAGAGAAATAGGTGTATTCCTGCTAAGAAAACATCACTCTTTGGTGTTCACATTTCTCTCTTTCTCCTTCCCTTCAACTCCAAACTTCTTCCTACTTAACCTAGGATTTATGTCTCTGACATAGCCATCTAGCTTCAGGACCTGTAACATGGCTGGAACTGCTCATGACTTCTTAATATCCATGACCGAAGACATCAGTCTTAAAGATCTCAAACTGGCAGCTCACCTTCTTTGCAGCACTGAGAATTAAACAATGCTGACTGCCCCTACCATCTTGATAGCACACTCTCGATTCACATTCCCCCTTTATCTCTCATTTTCAGTTTCTTTTGATAACTCATGTATTGGTTTTTTTCCGTCAGGCACTAATCTTTTTATCTTTATGCAAAGTAAATATGGAAGTTCCTGATGTTCTATCTTCAGCATTCTTCCCCCTTTCGTCTTGACTCTAATAAGAAATTTTCCTTCTCACCTCTGCTCCTAATGTCATTTTCATCCATTTAGCTGCCATATCTACATCTCTAAGTGATATTGCTCTCAAAATCATGACTCATTTTTTTCCAAATATTTATGTCATCTCATAGGTATTGATTTTTCATTAATACCACCAACTAAATATGTTAACTGACATTAGTTAACCTTTTCCATAAAAAATAATGACCAATATATAGCAGTACTATTTCTCTACTTTGTGTCCTTCTCTTAATTAATGGCACTGTCATGTGTCTATTCACTCAGGCTAAACACCTGGAATTAATCCTTGAATATTAAGTAGGGCTTTGGAAAGAAAGAGCACAGAATCAGTTGATCATCACAAATTTAATTTCACCGAGGCAGTATCTCTCAGTCTATCTCTTATCCTGTGGTCATTGCTCTTCTTTGTAGAATTCTTACAATAATCTATTAACTGTCTTGTTTGTTTTCAGCTGTGTCTAACTTTGATTTTTTTCTAAATTTTGATGTCACAGTGAACTTTACAAAGCATATGTAATACCTTAAAATATCTTAATGTATTCCCATTATGTACATCAGGATTTCTCAACCTCAGCACTACTGATATTTCATATCAGATAATTGTTTGTTGTGGGAACTGTCCTATGTATTGCAGGATATTTAGCCGCATGCCTGGCTAACCTCTATCCACAAGATGCCACCAGCAAATGCTCTTCCTGTTGTGACAATCAATAGTGTCTCCAGTGCTACATACTAACAAATTCCCTACATAATAACTCGAATGTGCATTTCAGTATCATGTCTCATGTTTTACTATAGATTTTCATATCTCAGTATCTTGACCTACAGAATTCTCTACTTGACATCTCCTATTGCTGAATATGTTGTTCATCTATGAGTTCTCAGTCCATAGTGGCATAAGAAGAAAGGTACTGTAGAGGAAAGTTTATTAGCCCAGGAAGCAAATGAATTTGGGTTTAAAACTGAGATGTGCTATTTTCTTACTCTGTGGCCTTGGGCAACTCACTTAAATTCTCTGATTCCCAGTTTCCTCATGTACAAAACAGTGAGAAGTATATTGTGGGGAAAATAAAGAACAAGAGCTCTACTTAAGATCATGCTACATAAGAGTTTTAAAATGAATTTTAGTTCCTTTCTCTGTTTTCTTCTCTCTTCTCGCCAATTAGAATTGGTAGAAGTATTGGTAGAAGAAATGCATTTACTCTCTACAGTAGGAAATTATCCGCACATTTATGTATGCTTTCATTATTAATTGTGATGAATGATACCATCTGCCATCACAATACTAAGTAACTTCAAATTTATTTATAGCTCTTATTTACATTTCTAATAATATCTTATACTTTTAATCTATATGTTTATACCCTTCCCACAAAACTGAAAGCTAATTGAGAAGAAGGCCTGTACTTTGGCTGGGTCATGAACTTTCATATTATAAGTATTTAATACCTGCCTTTGGTGAAAAGTGGTGCACTGAAACTCAAGGGGACTCACTCAAATTAACATCCATAAGCACCTCTCTTTTAAAGAGTAAATAAAATGTTAACTACAATTGACCCTTGAACAAAGCAGGTTTGAACTGAGTGAGTCTACTTATATGTAGATTTTTTTCAATAAATACATACAGTACTGTAAATATATTTTCTTTTATGATTTTCTGAATAACATTTTCTTTTTTTAGCTTACTTTATTGTAAGAATATAGTTTATAATACATATATTGTACAAAGTGTGTTAATCGACTGTTTATGTTACCGTTAAGGCTTCCAGTCAACAGTAGGCTATTAGCAGTTAAGTTTTGTGAGAGTCAAAGTTATACTTGGATTTTCAACTGAGTGGAAGGTCACTGCCCCTAACCCTTATGTTGTTCAAGTGTCAACTGTAATTTCATTTTCTGTGAATACCTTAGTGATGTCTTCAAGGTCATCTGAAAGAAGTAAGTGATTCAAATTTGAGAAAAATGCAGAAAACCAATTTTCTCAGGGCTCTGCTAAAATACAGCCTCGTGTGGGCCTAGACGTGTTACATTTCACCCTCCCAGGAGTATGCATTATTATTTCTAAACTTTCATTCAGTTGGGACCTGCAAAATGCCATCAGCTCAAAGAAAAAAAATTCATCTTTCATATAATGTCAGAAAGATGAGTGTCTACATATATTCCATTATCATCTTTTGTTGTTTATAATGTGACATTTTGGGAAGATTCTTCAAAGAATATGACTTTGGAGATGTGAAGAACATTTTTTTTTGACATTATATTTGTTTTATAAACCACTTTCTCACAAATTAGGGGAAGAATAGAATTTCAAATCTTTTAAAATCATCTTCCTAAATTAAGCAAAATCTAACATGTTTCAGCCCAAAATGTTTAAATAAAGAAAGAAAAAGGCAGCAAAATCAAAATCATGTTGTGATAATTTAAAAATGAAAGAAAAACATAACAAAAAAATCAGTCACCTAAATTGGATTTGAAGAATATGTCTAGACATCAAGTGCTTATGCACTAACCATGTCAAATTCTTTTCCTCTAATTCAACAATCTCAATTGTAATTCAAATATCCTTGTACATCATGTAACCCTGAGGGAGGCTTGTAAATTAGAAGTGACAATATTTCTGATACATTACAATAAAAAATTAAGGAGAACAGAAGAAAAGCAGGGATTTAATTTTATAAAGCAGAATTGAGAGTTTGTTTAGAACTGGCTTCTATTCTTTGCTATCTCAAATATTAGTTACTTAAAGGGTAAATACCTTGCTTAACAACTCTTTGACTTTAGTTTTCTCATTGGTTCAATTAAAATGATAGTGTTTTACTTAATTATTCCCGGAATGCGGTGAGGATAAAATGAACCGATAGATATGAAAGTATTTTTTAAACATAGTGAGTCACATACAGATTTACAATATAAAGATAGAAAGATTAGAAATGTGTTCTCTCCAGCGCAAGATATCAACCATTCACATGTCGAGCAATGTTGTAGGGAGCATTAATTCCATGTAAGGCTATCATTTTCCTTTCAAGTATTCTAAACTTACTGTTTTCTGTAGATGCTACCTTTTTAAGGTGAATAAGATATCAAAAATATCATTGAGGAAGGTGCTGGTATTTTAATATCTACTTCAAAGAGTACTGAAATAGAAATAAGGAAATGGTGGTTATAGTTTTAGGCCACTTAGCCTCTCTGGACCTGTCTTCTCATCTAAGATATGAATGAGTTGACCAGATAACTATAGAAATCTTGCCCTTCCACCCCAGTTTTCAAATTTTATGGTTATAATCATTCCTCTGGAGATCAGGTACTAGGCTGTGTGAGTGGGAGCCCTGGGTTTCCTTTGATGAATGTTCATTACTGCTGTGGCTCCCTGGAAAGAGAAGACAGTTGAGTCTCTCATTTATTTTGACCCTGCAGGGTCATCCTTAAATCAGCTCATCCAGAGGAGACTGTGTCTAGGAAAGATCTTACAATTTCTCTTGGTCAATCTGTTCTAAGGATAAACAATAGTCATTCATAAAGAAAGGACATTATTACTCAGCAAAACTAACCTACATTTCCTTTGATTAAATCTGTCTATTGACTTAGGTAAATATGAAGACTCTGCAGTCCTCATTGCAGGTTTAAAAAAAAGCATTACACACTATTACACTCTTACCGTTTTCTGATCATGATATTATTCTTATGCATAAAGACAATTTATTTTTTTACTTCTCTGTATAAGTCGTATTTCCATGTCCTTTAATCACTGTTATAATTTTTGCATAGGTTCTCCTTAAAGAATTACTTAGCAAGCATAATGTAGTATAGAAGAATGAGACAAGGGCCATGTCTGGGTCTATTCTAAACTGCCTTTCCTGATACTTCAGGCAGAAATAACCCTTTCTTCTTTATGTCGTCATGTAGGTGTCTTGTGCTAACTCCATCATCAATAGTAATATCTAATATTTGTTACATAACTTTTACATGTGAGATACTCTGCTAAGCAGTTTACATGCATTTTTCTTACTTCAGTCTCACAAAAGCTCATGAAGTAGTTGCTCTTGTTATCTCCGATTATTACGAAAGATGGAGAAATGTCTTGCCAAAGGTCACAATGTTAATAAGTAGTAAGACCAGATTCAAACCCTCGTGATATAACTTTACTCTGTCCATACTCTGAAACTCTGCTGCGTCCTACTGTTGTATATTCATACTCATCTATCTTGTCTGTCACTAGCGTGATATGTAGTTGACAGCATATACTCTGCAGCTAGACTACCCAGGTTCAAATCCCACCTCTGACACTTGGTGTGTGACCTTGGAAAAATAGTTAAACCTCTCTGGGCCTCAATTATGTCCTATCTGTAAAATAAGGATAATAATAATGCCTACATTCTAGGATTGTCGTAAAGATTAGATTTGAGGATTAGAACAGTTCTAATACATGTTAGCTATTTATTATCACTGAATGATGAACTTCTTGAGAACAGGGACTATGCATCCTTCTCCAGACTCTATCACAGTGTCAAACACAGTAAATGACAAATGGTTGAATAAGTAAATAAATTAATGGATAACAGAGAATTGTATTGGATTCGAAAGCTGACTGGACCCATTCTTCTGTGTGCCTCTAAAGGAGAATAATCGCACTTCCAACTGGTAGTCTCCAACTCATTTTCTTCCTTAAAATCTGATGGCAGCCTCTGTGGAAGAGCTTGTACCTCTGATATGTTTTCTCTGAATTAAAAAAAAAATCCAAATATGGATTGATCCTCATATTTTTCCCTCCTACTTCACTGAAGTAGATATTTTGACCTAAAGGAGGTCACTGGTAGTACGTTTGGATATGTGTTCACATGTGTGTTGGGTGCAGGCAAGTGGGGTAACACCCTCTAAGGGGTGGTCTGAATTGGTTTTCTCTCTACAGAGAAATTAAAATGGAAGAAGTTGCTCTTTATGTAATCATTCTCAATGTGTGTGCTCTTTGCCGCCATTGTTCCTAGTCTTCTGGCAGAAACAGAGAGGTAATAGCACTGAATGTCGTTTATCTTGATGTTTTCAGAGCTCCACAAGGAGATGTGAAATATGGAATTTAAGAACTTACAGAAGATCTTTGTTTCTTCCCACAGAAATCTTATCAAAGTGGATTTTTGATGAGCTAAAGTAGACCCAGTGGAAGTGTAGTTCAGTATCTTATTGTGGAGTCGAAAACGAACATCAAACTGAGCTTCTACATTTGAAAATTTGCTCATTATTTTCCTTCCCTTCCGCCCCCCCAATTATTCATTATGGTAATCACAAGAAAAAGCTCTAATTTTATACATATAAACTTACCGCTCTAGCACAAAATGATGACTTTTAATGGACACAATTTATGAGGTCCAGCCAGCTTAGTAGTGGTGAGTTGGGCCCCTGTCTCACCTGTTGCCCCTATTTGTGACTGTGTGTCTTTTCTAAGTAGCTAGAAAGTAGGTTGGCTAAATCCTTAGGAAGCCAGAAATGAAAGAGGTCTCCAAGTTCATCAGACTAAGCTGCTCATTTTGTAGGCATGAGAACTGGGGCCTAAAAAGGAGACAATGATATGTCAAGGTCACTAGTGCTAGAACTAGAATGAAGGCACTCTCTCCTCTGATATCCTCTGTAGCTTGTATATACTTCTACTATTGCATGCATGCTTCTGTGTTGAATTACTGTTTTCCTAACATCCTCCAGCTTCTATTCTAATGATAATAGATGGAGAATTCCTTGAGGAAAAGTTCTATGTCTATTATTCTAAATGCCCTGAGCCTAGAACAGTGATTATTTGGCTCCCAACAAGTACAGATTAACAAAATGAAAATCAAACACTGCAGCAAACCTTCCTTGATTATCCTAGGATAGAGTCATTTATTTTTTATTTATTAATTTGAAATATTTATTTAGTGCCTCCTCTGTTTCAGCTACTATAATAATAGAGATACAAAGAACAAACGTGGTCTCTGCCCTCACAAAAATGTTAATAACAGCACGCACTTACCACCCATTTTGATAATTATAGTTTATGTGTTTGTCTTCCCTTAGACATCATGAGAGCAAGATCTCTGCCTTGTGTACCACTGACTCCCTAGTCCCTGCCACAATATTCAGCTTATGATAGCATTCAATTTTTCAAAAGTAAACACTGCTCATTTTAATATCCTTTTCAATGTAAATTGTGAGAAAGAAATTTTTTTCAGTATTTTCCACATTCTGTGATATTTTCAAGGCTATGGCAATAACTACTACATACGATTTTGAGCATCTATTATATAACAGTCTGCTCAGTGTTTTGTATCATCTCATCTTTAATGCAAAATTATAGAACCCCTAGTCTTAAAAGAGTCTAGAGATTCTGGTTGGATAAATGACATTCACAAAGTCACAAGGCTTCTAAGGGACAGGATCAGGACTCAAGTCCACACCTTTTTCACTGCAAAACCTAAGGAAGACCTTTTTACTTTGCCATGAGCATTTCTAATATTTGTAAAGCCGAGGAACAATCTTCTCCATTTTTCAAAACAAGAAACATAAATATTTGAGCTTCTAGGGTAGCCATAGATACTTTAAAGCAAGCAAAGACAGATCCTGTTCAGCAGGGATTACCAGTAATCACAGTAAAATATATTGACCTATTGCTTAAACATGTTAGAATGATTAGAGTCCCAATATAACATCTGAAATCTAAGAAAAATTTCTGAGAAAAAAGTATTCCTGTCCTTATTTATTACTAAATTTTCTTTCTTTAGAAATTACAAATTCAAAGTGAAGGAACTAATTTAAAATTTAAAAACACTCATAAAATTAACTAAGCTGCTCATTTGCTAAGCTTTCAGTAATTAGACATAGTTAAAAATGTTGGGATTGATGGGAGTAAGTTTTCCTAATTGTTAGAACTCAAATTTTATTTATGATTACCTGACTTTACAATCACATTTCAGTTAGCCACAAAATGGGTATTTATGTAGCTAAAGTCCTATTTCTTGAAACAACTTCAAAAGTTTCAAACTTTGGATCCAACTACTAAATAGTATTTGATCTAGTTCTGAGTATTTTCCATTGGTAAACTAGTTACAACTCTAAGAAGGATGGCACTCCACCTACTCTTAATTCCAAAATGGAGTAAACAGTAATATTATGTTTCTGTAGGTTTTAGCTGTGGAAGATCCTTAGCTAGAGATATGAATGGATTTGTAAAAGGAATTGGCTTTTTGGTGTCCCTTGTGTAGTGATCACTGCTACAAATTCACCAAGATTCATTGAGTTATGGCAAAAAATGGGGCCTAGATGATATTAATATCTAACATTTAGTAAGAGCTTTTTATAAGCTGGGAACTGTGATAAATAATTCTTTAAAAAAAAGTAAACACTGCTTATTTTAATATCTTTTAATGTCCATCAACTTTTCATAGATTTAATTTATTCTTTTTAACAACACTATGGGGTGACCACAGACAACTAGCAAGGTGTAGGAATAAAGATTTAACTCAGATGTTCTTCCTCAAGAGTTCACACACCTAAATACTCTGCTACACTGATTAAATAGAACCAGTTATTTATTTTGGAAACAAGCAAACAGAGGAGATGGGTATTAAATGACAGGTCTAAAGTCACAGGTCTATAAAGATCACACTAATTCTCAGTTGAACTGTTCCCCAGTTTAGTGTAGTTTTTCCTTTCTTATTAAATTATATTCTTACAAAAAAAATTTTATGCTCCCTCTTCCATATCTTGAGTAACCAAATGGCACTTACCTGTACTAGACTGAACAATTCCAGAGTCTACTGTTTGTCCAAGAAGATCATACTGGTTGAGGCGTGACCCATCTTCTGCTACTACCACTGAGCGTGCTGGCTCCCTAGTCCACTCATAAACAACTTCTGCTCTTGTATAAGCATCTAAAAGGAAAGAACAGAAAATGCTTCATGTATTATGCTACTTTGCTTCTCCTAATTAGTTGGTGTGTTTTTTCAGATTCATATTTTGTCTCTTGGTTCCGAGGGGCAGGCTAGGAAAAGAGAGCCCCATATCCTGTAGTTTAGGACAACTAAAACATTCTCTTGATTCATTCAGTTATCTGTTCACTCTTACAACAGATGGTTATTAAGCATTTGCAAAAGGCAAAGTACCTTGCTGAGCAGCAGTGAACATAAACAAGGTTCTTTGATCTCATGGAACGTGTGTTGCAGGAATGGAGACACCAGATAAACTAATAAATATGTAATTTCAAGTGGTGGTAAATGCAATAGAGCCATACACAACAGGTAAGGGGGTAGAGAATGAAGGGGATGGAGCCTGTTTTAGGTAAGGGACTCAGAGCAGGTCACTGGAGATGCAGCATTTATATAAATGTGGGACAGAAATGAGACAATGAGCCATCTAAGTCTTGGGGAAGAGTTCTCTGGATAAGTGAACTAACAAGTTTCTTCTTCCAAGGCAGGTGAAAGTTTGACAAATTTGAGGAAAGACCTCAAATTTGAATAATAGAAAGACCAATGTGGCTGGAGTGAAGGGCATGAGAGATGAAATGGGGTTAGAGGCAGTGGCCTGGGTCCAGACTATGCCAGGCCAGGGGAAGGTCATGATAAATGTGAAAAGCAAGACTGGAAATTTTACTAGGCATCAATATTTAAAGGAAGTATGATTTTACTTTATTTTAAATTAATTATCCTCTTTGTGGATATTTACTATGATGATGATGATGATGAGGTAGACTGTATAGCTCTTTATGCTTCTCAGTCATTTTTATATGCCACGCTACTTGTGAACCTAGCTATCCTCCTATAGGAGAGGTTAGGTCATAATCCTAATCTTTAATCCAGGCAGGTTGGGGGAGGAGGTGTAAAGAGTGAGAGAGAAGGAAAAGGCGAAGGAATTCCATAGCTTTTCTGGTTTTGTGTCACAGGACACCCACTTCGATAGGTTGTAATGATGACACATATTCCCTTCTGTAGGTGCAGAGTGATATTAAAAATTAAAAGAGTATCACATTAGCGGGAACAAAGTGTTTCCAGGGTTTTTGAGAAGACGATATGATAGCAAACACTGTCTTACAGTGAAAGCTTTTCCCTTGGCCAATGCCTACATTAGGCCCAGTAGACACAGTACCCAGGCCTACAATACTTTTAGGTGGCCACAGAAAATCTTTAATATCTTTTAAAACCAGGGGAAAAATGAAAATACATGTAAGTATTTAAATATAAATGTTTAAAATATAAATACAATTTAAAATGAAAATTTAATATATATTTTTAGAGGAATGGCCCACAAAGGCAAAAGTGCCTAGGGTCCATTAAAGTCATAATGCATCCCCTGCTTAACCTATCCTTCACCCCAAAGTAATGAGGCTTGGGTGTTTTGTTCAAATTATATTTGCAAAAGTAAAATATTATGAAATGTAAAATAATGGCTGCCTTTTCACACCGACCTGAAGCTGCCCAGAAAATGATTTGTCGTGCCGCTCATTCTCTGAACCAAAGGTGCTTAAGTGACCACTTGTGTCTGAGGTGAGTGATGCAGAAAATGCAGTTGGTATTCCCTAGCTTTTCTGTGGGTAGCTGTCTGCTCCAGCATCATTCCTGGACCAACTTACAATCAGTAATCTTTTAAAATGATTTTTTTAAAGAAGTTTGAGAGAATATGCTTGAGATTAATTTAATGGTTATTACTTCTTCCATAAAACATGTAAAAGGAACAAATGGATAATTTTGGAATTTACTGTCATTGCCCTCTCTTTTTTAATTATGGTTGTTCTCACTGACATTTTTTACTACACTAATCTTTAATTAATTTGTTTATTTTCAGCTTTATTGAGATATAGTTGATAAAACTATAAGATAAATTGTATAACATGAGGATTTTATATATGTATATATTGTGAAAGGATTTCTCCTATCGAGTTCATACATCTTATTGACTTAAATTTTTTTGAAGCATTCAGCATTGCATATAGTAGGAAGATTACATTCTTTAGGAGGGTCTAAAACTTTATTTATTTAAAAGAAAATCTCTTTGAAGAGAACAGAGCACAGTAATTTGAAATGAACCATATTGTTTACAATTTGTAGGTACTTATATTCAGTAAAATGTTTATCAGTGATCATGATAAATTCTTGTGTGTGTGTGTGTGTTTAAACAGAGGGGTCGTACCTAAGAAGACATATCAAGTTTATTGTAACATAGAATCATTGAATGTTAATGTAAATTCCATAGAAGGAATTTATAGGTCATGTAGTTTATCACAATTTACAGATGATAAACTGAGGTACAGAAACATTAAAGGACTTGTTTAAGGGGAGAATAGCTTCTTGGCGGGAAAACCATATGTCATGCATTCTACTCCACTGCTGTTAATAGGGAATTTCTAGATAGAACTATATGTTATATGCTCCAAAGTCATGCAAGGATACTTGGTAGTCATGTAATTAGTGACGATGCTTATTCTAGACCTTGAGATATTTCATGACAAGTTAAAGCTCTTCTTGCTGCGTATAACTGTCATTAGCAAGAGCGCCTGGACTCTGTCTTTTTATACCTTGTCATGTGTTGCCAGTGGGATGCTAATATAGTTATAGATGGAAAAAAATGTGTTAGTGTCAACTTTTCATTTCATGCAATCATTTCCTGCAGTTTCTTAGAAACAACTCCATTGTATATGAAATCTGTAAACATGAAATTGTTTTGAAAATGGAGATTACTCATTGCTTATGTCACTCAATAGAAATCTCCCCAAATGTAAATTCTCATGATGGAAAGTTGGTGTTTTAAGATGTAAAAGACAGGTATACCTAAGCCCTTTCAGTAGGTGATATATCTTAGTGTTTCTTCCTTTCAGTATCTGGAAAGTAGGTCCTATGAAAACTTCCTTGATTTGAGATTATTCAGCATAAAGATAGGTTAAAAAGCGTCTTCAACTACTTAGTCAACAGTGTTAAGCTCAGATCCCAAATAAATCAGCAGATTACATTAGATACATTTTTTTATAAAGGTTTTAGATGGAGTTTTGATAAAACAATACTGGGAGCATAGACAGTATTAGAAGAGCATGCAGTAATTGACACTTCACTTTTATGGACCTTTGTTTTTCCATTTGTATGAGGCAGGTGCACTGAATAATTTCTAAAGTTATTTATTCAGAATTCATTTACATTTCTACTGTTCCCTTTCCTCCGTGTTTACAAGGTACTGTGCTTGATTAGTCAGGAAACAATAATTTATGAAATGCTTACTAGATCTAGCACTTGCGTGGATCTTATTGTCAGAATATAATCCGAATCTCTTCTTTTAGAATCAAAACCTTATTTTATGTTTTCCTCAGAAAGCAATTAAAAGATGTCGACTGCAGAATTTAACTTTAGCTATCTGCCCTTATGAAGAGGGCACTGTCCCTAGCAAGCAGAAAGTTTAATTCAGCATGATAATCAGAATCTAATGAAGAGTGGCAAGGAAAACATCTGCTTTTCCATGTTTGGTTCTTATCAACATATGGATGAAGTTACTTCAGACGCTTCATAAACATTTATTACAGAGTGTTCTACTAAATCATTGCAAAATCATCTCGCTTATTCTCTGATATGTTGGAAAGACATTTGCTACAAAAATTGGGTCATAGCATTTTTAGCCCACTGTTGCCTCAGTTTCTTTATCTCTGAAGTGTGCTTGTCAGGGCAGAGAAATTACTGTACAGTAAATGGACTATCACTGCTTCTTTCATGCCAAAGGCAGGCAATGGTAATTAGTCATGTGCCATCTGAGCCTACTTTTCAATGTCAAGTCCTGTCTGTTTAATTCTTTACAGGTCTTAAACTGTCTTTTCTGAGGCCATCTTTTCTGAGACTCAAACACTGAAGGGGCATTTGAAACTTGATTATTATAATCTTTATTCATTCAACAAACATTTATTGAGTACCTACATTGTATTAGACTCTGAACTAGGAAATACTGGACAAAATAGATCCTGCTCTCATGGAGTTTACAGGTCCCCAAACAATAAAAATGTTAACCAATAACTAAAACTAATTATTTCTGTGATAAATAGTATAAAACTATTGTGTATTGTGATCAAGAAGACTGAAGCAAATTTTGATAAGGTCATCAGGGAGGGCCCCAGGAGGTGATATTTATGCTGAGATGTGATGAGAGGAAAAGAAGAAAAAAAAAAGTCACCCAAGCTGTGAACAAAGGGAGGAGTGACCCAGGCAGGGGGGAAAAAAAAAAAGCATGTGCAAAGGCTCTGGGGTGGAAAACAGCTTACTTATTTTTCTTTAACTTCGGGTTCCTTATATGACACACTATTCGTTTCCTTCTCACTATTCCTTTCTTTCTTCCTAAAATATCTCTACTTTTCTTCAGGTTGACAATGTGCCCAGTTAAAAATATTTTTTTCCAGCCTCATTTGCATTTTGCATTGGCGATGTGACACTGCTTTGATTAATGAAGTGAGAGCTGTCAGGATTTTAGTAAAAGCTTTCATCTTTTTGATATAGACACTAATACTTTCTTCTTCGCTCACTATTCTTCTTTATCTTGAAAGCACATGCAGTGGCTGGAGTTGTAGCATCTATTTTGTGTTCAGAAAGACCATCCAAGGACATCTTAAGCTGTCATCCTTATTAAGGTGCTGAGCTACTCAGCAATCAACCAGTAATCACTTATGTGAAAATATAAATTCTTCTTTTTTGTCAACTATACTCACTGCTTAACAGCATTCCCGACATATATTAAACGTATAATTCATTGTCCAAAACAAGATATTTTTGAAGGCAATAGAGGGCACAATTAGTAGTTATACTAAGATATTAGGCATAAGTCAGTACTGTCCCAGGCAAACTATGATGCATGATCTCCCTTCCTATAAGGTTATTTTGTAGATTAAATGAGCTAGTGTATTCACAGATGCTTACTAGACTGCCTAGCATACAAGGAACACATGATACATAATATCATTGTTAAAAACAGAATTGGTAATTAGCAGAAAACATAATAGTTCATGACATAGAACATTCATTAAATTGAGAAGAGAATAGAGAGGAGGGCGTTATCACCAAAAATCTGTTTAGCTGACAGTTTTTGAAGTAGCTTTTCCTTGGGTTTCAGTATAGAATGAGATTTATAAATAAAGAAATGTGTCTATCCATGACTAGTGCTGATAGTGCTGAAGGCCCTTTGCTATTTTCTTTGCTTGCTGTCTTCCTACACTACCACTGTTTTTCTTCTATGAATCATATCTTCACCAAAATAATTGCTCAGACTGCCTATCTAAAGAGAACAGAAAGCTGGTTAGGTAGTCCAGCAGTTGATTCCGTCATGTCTGTAACTCCCCTACGCGATCCTAGGAATACATTATTCCCAGTCTCTTTATGCATGCATACTAGTCAAAAGCAGAATGGTAGAGGAAGACCAGAGAACCTGACTCTGCTGGCCAATGTTCTCTTGGCTCCTCTAATGTGTACCCACTTATTTTCAAGTAGCAGAAACCCAGGAAGTTGTTATAAAGGGATTTATCTAAGATACTTTCAAAAGCATAATATATGTATGAATTTTATGGGATATCCAAAGGGATCTGTAACATTACTAAGACTATGATTAGGGAAAATTATTTCCCCGGTTACATCTTTTAGGTGTAAGTTTCATTATTAAGAAACCCCTAATTATTGTTTTTTTTGCCAACTATCAATATTTCCATCTGATAAACAAGTCGAATTTTCTTAAGGTCAAACAAACATCAGTAATGATATAAAATTAACACAATCATCTTCATTTATTGGGAAGAAGATGTCATCCATTAGGCATAAGCATCCATCCTCCACTTGTTTTTCTATGAATAAAACTTCAACAAAAATAGAATTTTTCCTCTAAATAGTTAAATTCATTATTTCTAGTTCAGGAGAGAGGGAATAACCCCTTCCTGAAATAACATTAAAGAGTAAAGTCAAAGATTATTACTTATAGAAAGCACTAGCAGCAATTCACTGTTTAAACTTTCTTGATCCTCTTTATCTAACAGAAATACCTAATTGGAGATATCTTGCTTAAAGACTTAGGCCTCTCATAAAAATTTTTTAAAATTAAATTTACTCACAGCTTCCAAATTTGAGTGGGCAGGCATGGGCATCCATAGGGAAGTCTTCCAAATGCATTGGACATTCAGCTCTCACTGTCAGCCTTATCATTTAGGGAAAAATACGGGTTACAAATAAGAACTCAATAGATTAGATACTTTCTGATAAATACAATGGGATATTATTAACTATAGCAAACATGTTAACAAACGGAGAGACAGGAACAAACTCTAGCACTGTATTGAGCTGTTGATAATCTAAAAAAAATTATGTACAACAATGACTGGATTCTGTCCACGTTTTTTGTTTAAGAAAATAGGTGACACCTGATTCTGTATGATGGGCAAGCATTGCCAGTGTTTTCAAAACATGTATTATCAACTAATCCAGGTAGCTATATACGACAAATCCTTTGAGGATGAAGCTGGATGTAAGCAAATAAGTACTTGCAAAAACACGAATTCATCCTCAGTTGAGAGGAAGACATGGATAGTAGGGAAGAGAAGAGAATTTCTCTTTTCCTAAGTGTGGCTCTCCCTATCTCCTTCCCTAAAATTGCACCAAATGCATAAAACATTGAAGGAATAGGTGAAGGAGGAACTGTCCTCAGGCTTTGTGTAACTGAGATTAAAGTCTCCTTGAGAGTGTAGATGTAATCTCACTATTTCCCAGCCATTTAGTTTTATTTACAAGTCCACTGCCTAATTGAAGCCAGGACTCTGCTATGCTTCTATTTAGTCCTTATCTTCTGGGAATGTGAATTCTATTTATGTTTTAAAAAGTGAATTTAAGAAAGGAATTCATCGAAATATATTTAATCTCCTTTGTTGGAAATAGGAGGGAACTTATACCCCAATTCTTAGAAAAATATATTTACCCATGTTATTGAGTACGTAAAGAGATGCCATAGAATAGCTTTATAGCCAGTAAAATTATTAAGTGATTACAATACTGGTTAGAGCAAATATTAAATGTGCAAATTAATTATTAAACTCATTCTTAAGTCAAACTATTAAGGAAAGTGTTAATGCATTTGCAAAAGTGAGAAATTTAGGAGATGGAAGATATAGGCTAGTTTTGGATAATGAACACCGCATACTTAGAAACCGTTAATCAGTAAACTCTTTAGTATATATGAACCCCTCCCCAGAAAATGGGCAACTAGGAGGAATGAATACTGGATTTAAGCTCAAAAACAAGTGTAGGGTATTTTAAAAGGGGAGAATCTTTCAGATTTCGATAGATCCTACCTAGATGATGTGGAAAGATCTCAACACATCTGTCTACTTATCCTTTATTTTCCTGTCTTTTTTTGGATTTTTTTATTCTTTAAGTCATATTACACTTTTACTAGTTGAGTCTAAAACCTAAAGTGTTTTCTTGAAGCATTTTTATTTGAATATTTGTGTATAAAAAGCTAGAAATTTGGCAGCTTTCTCCAAAGGCAAAATATCACTCTATTCCCATGCTAAACAGAATTTACCAAGGCTAAGATTCTGCCTTCATTACCTTTTCATACCAAAGGAATAATTGAAAAGTCTGAATTATCAGGTGCTGGCCAGATCTATAAAAATAACATTTTAACAAGTCACCTGGGTATGAAATAACTGCTTCTCTTAAAGATGAGTCCAGGGAAATTCTTAATTTCTCATGAATTATAAATAATAAATATTTTAAACATCTTTTTTTTCCTTTAAAATATTCAGAATTTTATTTGAGTCATATTTCCTTCTTTCAGCCATAAACAAATGATTGGTGTCCAGGTGCTAGGCTTTCCAGTAATTTCAAAATGGGGAATATGTTTATGAAGCATAAATATATAATAGTCTTCAATTTAAGCAAAATTAAAAATGTCTACATTCTTAATGTAACAATACTGTGAATTCATATACCTCTTCAAAACTGTACTGTCCATAAATCTATATTTTTAAGAATTTTGAACTTTCCTTACTTTGTTTTTTTTTCCCCAATTCTTTTAATTAGAAATATTTTCAGATATAGACCTTGAAATAGTTTCTAGAAATTTAATTTAGACCTTACTGGAATGCAGGAATATACAAGGTTAGTTGTAGAAAAAGCAAGCTCCTCATATTGCATTAGAGCATGTAGGAAAGATATATTGAATTACTTAATATACATTGTAAACATTTTTTTCCATTTTTATCTTATCATTTAATACTAATACTTGCAAAATATTTCAGCCAGTTTATTTTTCATAGTAGAGCAATTATTAAAGTCGAGAAACAGGGGAAGCAGGAAACCAAATGCCCTACCATGGCCCATCAGCTTGATGGTTACCTAAATGTGGAAAGGAAAAAAGGGCAGAGAGATTCACAAATGGAAACACAGTTATCTTTACCTCATGGTGTACAACAAGGTGCCATCCTCCGTGATCCTCAGGAGTTTGTTGGGCATGGTCATGTTGTGTGCCACTGACTTCTTTCCATTGTGAAAAAAGGTATCCGGAGTCCAGATCTTACTTGCCATTAGGTTATTTAACCGGAGAACTGTCATGGGTCCTTTAAATTTTAACCTTTCATCTTTCCAGCTTTGACGGAAAAATACATCTATTGTATATTCCTAGGTAATTTTGGAAAATGGCAAAGAGTTCACTGTGCTGTATTTTGCAATGCAAATAGATTACACAGACAATGTATAATTTTTGCAACTTTAGAAGCAAAAGCAAAATATGAGCTAGGTGATGTTGCTAGAAGTAACCGTGTAGTGGCCTGTACATGCAGGTGTCAGGTGAATTATTGGCTGGCATCATCGTTTTAAAATATATCTTAAATGCATGAAATATTCTTTGGTCAAAAATACTCTTCTGATTTTCTCCTCAGGTGTGTGAAAGTTAAATGGCATCCTACCCCTACCCTGTCTCCACCACACTAGCACTTGAAGGGATGAAATATATTACAAATAAAAACAAAACTCATGTTAGAGATTATTACATATGAGACAGAATTTTAAATTAGACAATTCCAGTTATAAAGATAAAGCGTAGTGTTTTGAGGGGCCCTCCCTTGGTCTCTGAAAACCTCACACCCAATCCCAAGTCATCCATGGTTCAGATGTGGGTGTGACAATCCCACCTTCTTTTTAGTTAAGTAAACATTTTCTTCATCAGAGATAATGTATTTAGACTTTCAATTCTACACAATGAAGATGATTATGAAAATAAGGAATCTGTTTCACTGGTAATTTGGATCTTTTCAAAAAAAATGTAGAATGCAGGTGTGTGAGTATGTGTTGGTGAGTGTGTGTGTGTGCATGTGTGTGTGTAAGACACATGAGAAACGTGTGAAGTGCATCTTCATTCGTAACCAAGGACTCTGTTTATTTGAATAAACACAGCATTCCTTATGGCAATACCCAGAGACAAACATCTGCTAATCTGAAAACAAGCAGTGTGATTTACCAGCTCCTAAAATTGAAAAGGGTAATATCTGTCTTCCTTGCAGGATTTGCTACAATGACACTTAATTTGGAACTCAGTGGTTTAAAATAAAGATTACCACACTCTCCATTAATCTTAGCATACTCCAAACTGGAAGGAAGACAGACTTGAAAACATCATGCTACATTTTCTTAATCTCCTAAACCCTGATGCATCAAAAGCTGTTGTTTTGTTAAATCTGACACATATCAACTGTAGGCCATGCAATATAAATAATGCCTGTGTGTAGGTGTTTTGTGCATTAATTTAACTACCTATCTCTTTCACAGGGTTTAAGCAAGATTGGGTAAAGATTGAATGAAGGTTTATCCTTTTGGCACAAGTTTGGCATTGCTGAGCTCTTACTGATCAAGTAACTAACAGTTATTTTTGGATAGTTTGTAATGCACCAGGCGCAGTGCTAAATTCTGATGAAGTGTAACATGTTGCTAGTCTGTCTTTATAGGCAAGAGATGTTACCTTGTTCGTTGGCTGGATTTTTCTGTCTGGAAGTGTTGGATGAAAGGCACTGGGATACATGACATAAGAATTTGCTCACCAAGAAACATTTGTTAAGTATCTGTTAAATTCTGCAGAGGGAGAAACTGTTTAATTTGGATGTTGGAAGGAAATTCATGGAGAAGTAGAATGGGAATGGAATGGTATTTTCCACAAGGAGAGAAATGGGGACAGAGCCTGTGGATTCCATCAGGAAGTGATACAGAGTAGCAGTGCTCGCCGGGGAAGCCGAGTGAATGGATTTACTTTGGGCTGTGTATGTTCTCTTCTCTACACAACAGACATGCTTATGAGATAGGAATATGATGATGATTTTTCTTTTACTCAGGAATCAGCTATATAAGTTCTATTCTCTGACCAGCTGAACTGCTTTAGCTTGGTCAACAGTAAAAGGAATGGCTGCTTGTAAATAAAGGTTCCAAGAGTATGTAAACTGACCATGTTCTCATAGATCTAAAAATTTTGTTCATCTGTTTGCTTGCTCCAAGGAATTGAAAATATAATAAATGTTAAATAAAAAGTAAACTTAAACATATTTATTATCAAATTTTTAACAAGATATATTCCAAAGTCAGTGATTTCAAAAATACTATGTCAAAACTTGACAGAGTTCTGATGTTTGCAAGTATGTCATGTTTGGAGCAAGCTTTACTGACCTGTGCTAATAGCAAAGTAATCCCCAAATTCATTTTAGATATTCTCCCTCCAAATATCGTATTGGTTACACATGTGTATGCATATGTATGCATACACACACACACACAGCAAAACTAACTGGATAAGTTTTCATTTCCATTTTCCCCTCTGTTAGAAGTGGAAATGAAAACTAAAAAGGTATTGATAATGATCGGCTCCTGCCTACTCAAGAGTATAAATATTCAGTCTCCCATGTTCCGAAAACTGCTCTTGCAGTATTGTCATAGTGTTAACAGGTGGCTCTCCTCACCCATCACCGTCACAATTCATTAGACCAAGATGGTCCAGAGCCCCTTTTTCCAGAAATTGGAACAAAAGAGAGAGCAGAGCCATAGCATAATTATTACAGGTGTAAATTCTAAACCTAGAAATGCTAACTAGAACTGAATTGTGTGTCTGGCAGCTGACTGGCCTTTGGTCATTTTCTTATCTTCTCTAAACCTGTTTCCTTATCTACAAAGTGGGGATGATGATAGAACTTCACTTGCCTGCTTTGAGAAGTGAGTTAATAAAAATAAGTATACGACTTGCAAGAATGTCTGGAACTTAGGAAACTCTCAGTAAATGTTAGAAGTGATTATATGTCTTTTTAAATCGACACATTTATAATGGATTTCTATGTAACTAGGAATGAAAAGAAGAGTAGTAGGACAGAAAACCCGAGGAAAGTGAGAAGTTTATCATAACCAAGCAAAGTAAAAGCAGAAGGCAAAAAAGACTATGCAGAAGGTTGTCTGAACAAATAGGAAGTTGCAGTGAATTTATTCAAGTTAAGAGTTTCAGCCCCCACCATTCAGGTGTAAAGTCTCTCCACATTACCCGGTTCAACAGTGTAGGTCCCTGGAGAATGTGAGGCTCATTCTGAAGGCATGTGTTATGTTCCTAAATAAATATTGTGTTGAAGTTTTCCCACTTACACCATTGATTGCCATCTGTGTGTCTTTGACTTACTACATTTAAGTACTATGGAAAACAGGGCTCTATGATTGTGCTGCCTGGATATTTCTGTCAGTACATAGTGTCCTGGGAATGTTATGTTTGATTGCCAATTAATGGTTTTTAAAATAAAGTTAAGGAGTTGTCCTAATTTTATTTTCTATTCCAGACGAAGTCAGATGCTTAGGGAGCTGAGGAGTCTCTAGGGACAGACAACCTGAGTTCAAGTTGCTACCTAGCTGGGTTACTTTCCTCCTTGAAAAATGTGGGTAATAAGAATATTTAGCTAAAATATTTGGCATGAGGATTAGATGAAATATGATCTACTTAAAACCCTTAGTATAGTACCTAACATTTTATAAGCATTCAATAATGTCAAATATTGTTATGGTTATTATTATTAATTAGATATTTTATTAGTTCTCACTTTAAAAACTACAAAGATTTTCCTGTGTTGAAAATAGCTTTGTCATTCTGCCTTCTAATTTTGATAGCCTCTAAATCATACTGCTCTTTCTTATGCATAATTCTACCATAATGTGATTTAAATAATCTTCTCAAAGTGGTTAGGTGCAGTTTCTACTAGCTACTTAGCAAATAACTTGTAGACCTCTGGCTAATTTAATCTTTTGATAGAACAATTCAGATATTGTCTGGTTCAGGAGTTTTAGGCAATAGGGACAATTAGGCACTCTGCCTCTTCTTCCTATCTGATATTTGACTGAAGGCCATGTGTGAAAAGTAATTGATGATAATCATAGGGTTAATTGCATATCAAAAATCCTAGTGTGCACCTTTAAGACAAAAAAAGGACATCATTGGTTCCATAAGTCACAATTAATCTGAAGCAGTAACTCAAAGGCATGACAAATATTTTTCAAGAGGAAGTTTTTGCTTGCCTATAGCTTCATTTGGGCATTATTCCTTTATAGTTCCTATTGAGCATCTACTCTTTGTGAGGCATCACGGTAGGTCCCAGAGACAGAGAGAGAATAACCATTTAGTATTATTATTGTTGGTAGTAGTAGTAGTAGCAGTAGTAACATAATTATCAGTGTGTGATGTGTGTAATGCTTCATCCCCTCTCTTGATGTGTCCATTGATTAGAAGAGAGCTTCACCAGTGTAAAACTTCCGAATGTTCTTCATCTCCTTATGCTCTTCTTTTTTGGGAAGGGAGGAGGATAGAGTCTAATTTGATGGTTGAATTTGGGAGGAAAATCAGTCTTCTCTAAGTTTCTTTTCTCTTTTCCATTTTGGATGCTGATTGTCCATAAGACTCATAAATTTTACCGTGTTTCTCCATGCTATAAGTTTTACATGGACAGTCTGCACCCTCGCAGAGGGTGGCCAACACTGTCCATTGACTTGGCAGGTTAATCTAGCTGTTCTTGATGTTTACACTCTGAAAACCTACCTGTCTGCAGATATAAGCCACCTCCTACAATATCATCATATTATTAGTAATAAGATGATATTGTCATATTCCATATTTTTCTTTATTGTCTTATTTCTCAAAAGGTTCAGAACTCAGGAAAAAGGGGTGTTATTTACTGAGTCCCATAAGACCTTAATTTTTAAAGATAATATAATATAGGCTTTAAACTTATTATCAATTAAGCAGTAATTCAACACCTACTATAAACCAGCACTGCACTGATACCATGAGGGATGTGGAACAAGTGTATCTTTAATATTTTTTTGGCATTACTGTAGGAAAATAAGACATTTATATAAGAGAAGTAACTTTACAAAGCCATGCTATATGTGAGGCCAAAAGCTAAATTGTATTTTACAGTCAATAAATATGATTAGAATGCTGAAAGGGTAAGTTAATTTGTTATAGGATTAATTTTTTAAAAATGTTTTCATCAAGCTTTTAGGTCTTGATTTGGGCCTTTGTGTAAATACAGGATTTAGATGGGTAGAGAATAGATGAAATTTCCATGAAAAGTACATAGCATGATGAAGGATTCAGAGGCAAAATAATATTATTTATCGAGCACTATCAATAGATACTTTATTTACATATTCACCTATAATTACAATAATATACTCATTACAAACTTAAGTGATTTACCCAAGGTCATACTGCTGGTAATGGGAAGATTTGCATTTAGCCAGCCCGAATCCTAATGCTTCACAGAAATTAGTACTTAACACAAATGACTGAAGAGTCAATGTTGGAAACATGTGAGAACGAGTGGTAAAATCATTTATGCATTGTATGGAATACAGGCAGAGGAGTTTAAATTTGAACTTAAACTTGCTGGGATCTATGAAATGTTCTTGATTAGAAAAGTAGCATGAGAGAATAGTGTTGTGGGAAGACTGAGTTCCAGTCGATCAGTATAACAGCAAATATTGTATCACACAGGATTTTAGCAGTGGTCTACAGACTGACCACAGTGGCAAAATGAGTTGCTAGAGGAATAAATCCACAATTACAGTTAACTTTTATGTTTCTATTTCTTTCAGAGTAATAATGGCTGACATTTGTTGAGTGCTTATTATGTATTTTAAGTGGTTTTCTTGTATTATTTCACTTAATACTTGTGATAACCTCATGAGATATTATTATTATGTCCATCTTATATGTGAAGAAACTGAGGCAGAAAGATATTAAGTAAATTCCCCAAGGATATATCCTAATAAGTGGAGGAGCCTGGATTATAAACCCAGACATTCTGGTTCAAAAATCTGTAATGTTACCCACCACTCTGCTGTCTCTCATATGCTTTGCTGATCCTAATTTACATAGTTGGTACATTTTATAACCTGTCTTAAGATCTAAAACATCTATCCCAAGCCAGCATTTCCCAATGTTTGACTTAAAGAGTACTAGTCATACATGTCAACAGGTATTGCATGATGAAAAATGGTTTTAGACAAATATGACTGGAAAACTGTAAATTAGATGTAGTTAAACAGGTTTCTTTACCTGAGGACTGGTCAGAGCATTTACCCTGCCCAGGTGGGTGCACTGTGAATTTCCACACTTTGGGAAATGCTGATCTAAGTTGATATTTTCCATAACTTTTATTCCAAATCATCTGAACTACTATGAAATCAGGACTTTTATGTTAAGATGGTGTCAACAAAATGGCATTTCAAATATATTAAATTAATATATCTTTGAAATATGCATAATGATGTGTCTTCATGGCCTCTGTGTTTTTTTGCTTATCTAGGAGCTTGGCCGTTAAGACTTTGGAAATATTACATAATATCTGCAGAGCCCTATTGATGTACCAGCTCCCATCAGATAGAAGAGAAATCCATGTTAATTTATGTGGGTTTGGAAAAGAAAGAACAGGTATGTATTCTCTTTATTTGCACTCTTGGTAATAATTTGATGAATGCCTTTTGCAGTAAAGTTGAACATTTCCCATTGGTGTATTTTATTTTAACTATTTCTCTGTGTAATTCTGGTCAAGCATTCAGATTTTATACTCATTTTCCCTTTTTAGCCAAAAGCAATTTAGAATCATGATGTTTATGGCTCTTCTATATGTAACACGGCTGGCTACCCAGAAACCTCACATTCTAGAGTCAACATATCCTCCTAACTAAAATGAAAGCTAACTCACACTGTTTGGCTTACAGAATATACATTGAAATGACCATGACAGTCATTTTAAGGATGGAAAAAAAAGGAAGACTGCAGTGGTCAATGGCCATAAATAAGCTTGGTATGGGAAGAAATGGTATTTTTTTTTTACATAAATATCATGTAAATATATATTACATTTTATGCACACAGAGAGGCACAAAGATATAGGCAAGCTATTTCAAATTGCTCCCTAAATAGTATATATTTTTTCTTTCAAAAGTAAATTTAGAATATACCCCAAGAAAACCAAAAATGCAGTGTCACTTACCATATCATGATCTGAAACGGGTCCGAAACTGGTGACGAAGATGTCAGTCTTCACTTCAGTTACACGCTCTGATGAAGCAGGAAATTGGGACAGTGAATGTCTATCAACAGCCCTTATTAGATCTCACCACCACATACTTACACCCAAATGGGAAATTTATTGGCTTTGATTAGCTATTTCTAAAATTGGTCCGCTGTGTAGTCCTGATAATTTACTGCTTACACATGAAATTTCACAGTTAATATTTTTCAATGGAGAACGGAGCCTGAATATGCCACTTTGGGAGGCAGAGACTTTATGGAGAAATCAGCTACTGCTTAGTGGATTCTTCTAGAATGGACATACTTTTCCTAAATGATACCAAGCCATTTCACATTGTTATAAAAATATGTTAGCATGTGGGTATGGTTTAAGCTTCAATATTCTCACATAGCTCGCCAGAATCCTCCAGGTATTTAGGCTACTCTTGGGAAGAATATACTATAGCAAGCTTTATTAACTCTTTAAGGACTCAACAGTATACTTATTAATGCTTGTTTTCTGGCACTAAATCATAACTGAATTATCCAAATTACTCCCTGGAAAAATCTGACAACCCATATATATGTGTCTTCAATTTTGAGGATAAGAAGAACATATTATGGCACAGAAAAGTTCATTTAATAGATTCCATTTCAACTTCAATGTGATTTATTTTATTGGTCTCTGAGGTATATATATCAACCAATAAAACATATTTATTGTAGTTTGGTGACAACACAGACATTTTCAAGGAAATACATTCACTCAGAAAAAAGAAAACAGAAAGTTGTTTCTTGTATAAAAGGAAACAATTCATTGAGATGTGAGAATGGAAAATATACAACTATGTAATTTTCAACTTTAGCTCTGAGAAATAACAGTTCGGTATATTAAATGATTTCATTTTCTTTATCGAGACATTTAATCTCTGGCATAGGACAGTAAAAAGGTGATCCAATATATGCAATAACAGATTCTTTTGAAAATCATTTTTATTCCTCAGCAGTTAACTTGTAAACAATTAATACTCTCAGAATAAATTTCTCCAAAGGAGGTCATATTATACAGTACATATAATGTGTACCTCAAAATATAAAATAATTTGGAGATGGAAATAGTCCAATCTATTATTTTTTGGCTTCTTTTCATTTGTATATTTGTTTTTTGCAAACAATTTCATTGGCTCCAAAATGCTTAAGTGAGCCTTTTAACAGAAAAATTACCTGAGGTTATAACCACATTTTAAAAATTTATTTCTTTAACCTTTTATCTATCTTTGCCCCTAAGCGTATTTGCATTACCTGTTCATCAGCTTCCAGTGCTTCATCTTATTTTCTACTAGCATCCTCCCTCTGAGATTTTCCAAAACCCACCATTGTAATATTCCAAGGCATGCACCTGACCAAGAGCCCTTACCTCATGAGTATCTCAAATAACTTTCTAACCTTGCATTGTAATCGTACAGATATTTTTTAAAAGATTCTAATCTTTGCTCTCTGTTTATCGTCTTTCTCCTCTAAACATATTCACAAACCCTAAGCTTAAGGAAGCAAAATGCCCAAGTTCCTAAACTGACGGTTGCCTGTAGAAAATTCTAATGACCACTCAACTGCTAAGTGGAGGAGGTGAATTATGGTATCAGAAGATGAAGAAGCACAGGGCAGTGAAATCTGGGATGCCACCTAGAACTAGGGGTGTGACAATTGAAGAAGATAACAACTATTTTCTATACTTTTCTTTCTAATCTGGTCCCTTGCCACATACCTAGTTTTCTTTGATTTGTTATCAGCTATTAGTGAGTGTCCAGTAGAACAAAAGGTTTCCACTGCTGAAAAACTCTGCTTATTATGTATGCTTCTGGAAGATTCCTCATGAACATTAGCGTGCAGATGTCTCTAAGAAATCATGTCTTGAATAAATGTGGTCAACCTTCTTTACCTCAGCATAACTTATTTGATAATGCTATTGTAAAAAATCGCAAAAACTTTAGGGTAAGGATGAGGCCAGTATAATACATTATGTTGTTAAAAAATAAAAAAAATAAAATGTATCATTGTAGTATAAATTTGGAAATTTCACAAAATATGAAAAAAATTAAACATTCCATGAATATCACCAGCCACATAAATCCACTGTTAATATCTTGATATATTCCCTTATATATTCCTTCTATTCAAATATATACGTAATGATTATCCTGAAACCACTTTCTCAGTAAAGTACAATGTCAGTGACAAGGAATTGAGCCCTATGACCAAAAATATGTCTTTCACTACAGCTCATCAGGAATTGCCTGAGTGGCTCACAAAGTTATTATTCTTTAAGACAGAGGTTTATAATTTGGAGTTCAAAGGTTCAAAATAGTCAGAGAACTGTTGTGAATAAGCTTCAACCAAATTGTAAATAGTGGTTAACTTGCTTTTTGGCAAAGAAATGGTACTTTGAAATCAAGACCTCTTCAGGCTTAAGTGAAACATGTGCTCACACACACGTTTTTTGGCTGAGGTCTAGGAGAATATTGAAGAACATTCTTTTCCCCAATTCTAAGAAAATTTAGTCATGTCTGACCTCTCCCCTTCGACTTGAAATCCCCATGAGGTGGGAGGAGGGAATATATATATGTAAATTATGTATTATTTAAGGAATATTGGAACATTAGAAACTAAATTATGGGCTCTAACACCAGACTTTACTGACCTGGCACTAGACTCTAAAGTATTACTAGGAATACCTAGAAAGTACTCATTGCCTTTCTATGGATCACATGAGGAAAAGTCAGGATATTTTTATGCTTCAAAATATTCTATTTAAGAACATACAGGATGAGTCAGGAACTTTTAATGAAGTTTAGCTAGAATGATTATACACCTAGCCAAAGTTAAACATGAGTGAACCCCTTATATAAGTAGCAAATTGTCTGAAAATGAAAATCACTTAAAATAACTTGATGGGAGAAATGTTAAGAACAGATTAATCAGCAAATTTTTTTCAATCAAATATTTTATTTATAATAATACTTCCCTATCCAATGTAAAAAAAAATCAACAGATTGTTTAAAATTAGTTATGTAGTGGTTGCTAGTAGGGCGGGGGAGGAGGGGAGAAGTAGACGGGGTAAAGGGTGTCAAATATCGGGTTTAGGGGGAGGGTGAAGTGGGTAAAGGGGATCAAATATATGTTAGCTGAAGGAAACTGGACTTTGGGTGGTAAACACAATAGAATATATATGTCAAATGATAACGTATACCTGAAATTATATAATTGTACTAACCAATGTTACCCCAATAAACTTAATTTAAAAAAATAAAATAGGATTATGATGATGAAGATTGTTCTTATTACAGTGATTGGAGAATAGCTTAAAATAGTACATCGATGTAAATAAAATGTTTGATAAATAAATCAATTAAAATTAAGTTTTAAGCAAGCACACCCTTCAAAGATATGTTTAATATATATAAACATATATACCCACAAATGCACCTATATGTATATGCATATATACACACTATATTATATATTCTAGAACTGCTAGACAGCTGTAGATCTGTTCTTACTAGGGATTTCTTACAATGTTGATAACTTGCTGAGTATTAAAATAACAGATACTTTGAAGTGATAATTCAAAAAGATTAGTGCTTGAAGTAGAAACGAGAAAAGCAATGTATGATAGTAAGTAGTAAGCACACTGGATTGAGGGTCAAAACACTCAAATTTTGACTGTGATTTTCTTGGAGACTGTGATTTTAGGTACTATCCTTTTGTCTCTGAGTGTTTTCTCACCTTTTTAATAAAGAAATAATACCTGTACAGTTGACTACATTGCATTGGAGCGAGGGTTAAATAAGATCGTGATGTCAAAAACACTTTGAGATGTATTTGTTGGATACATTAATTTAGTCAACAAATGTTTATTGAGCATTTTCTAAGTGCCAGACAGGCACTGTTCTAGGTAGTGATACATTGGTGAACAGAAGTGCAAATGTTCCTCTTCAGCATATCATAGTCTTCAGGAAAATAAATTTTAGATAGATTAGAAACATAGATCACATAGATGGGGGGAGGGAGTGAGAGAGGAATTGGATATATAGTTATGTACAAACATTCAAATTATACTAATGAATTCATATCATTATGAATGCTCTGGAAGAATATCTTTTGAAGAGATGACTTTGAATTGAGACCTGGAAGATGAGAAAACTTCAAGGATGAGGAAATCCAGGGAAAAATATTTCAAGGAGAGGAAAGAACAAGATCCAAGGTAAATGTGTTATGTTTGAGAAACAAAATTATAATATGTCTGAAGCTTGGTGTTACCGATGATCATGGTACAAGATGACACTCTAGAGGCAAGTTTGGGCTACACGTAAAGAGCTTTGTGCATTTCACTTAAGCAGTTGACCTTTATTCTAATGCAAAAAGAATCCTTTGGATAATGAAGTGAAATTATGTCACTTGCAGTTTAAGATAGTTGATGATGTGTGGATAATGGATTGTAAGAGTAAAAGAGCGAAGAGGGAATGAACAGTGAAGAACTATAAGCAGTGTTTTATTATAAATGTCTTACAACAATTTATTTAATATGGCATTGGCCGTATTTTCACAGGAAATGCTATATACTGAGGAACTTGGTAATATTCACTGTGCCCAGTTCCATGGACTTGTAACTTATGAAGGTGGTTACTTACTTACTCCCTACTTGAAGCTATTTTGTGTCTGTTAATTCACAGAGGTGATCACTATAAGGAGACTAAATGGAGTAATATTAGTCATCATAATAAAGTGTTTCTTTAAATTTTACTTTGAAACGATTCTGTTTGGAAATTGAAAATATCTTGGACTCCCTACATCAATATCAATATCGATATCAACATCAATATCAATATACTCCTGGATTGGACATTGTTTCCACTCCCTCCCTGTCTGCCTGGAACATTATTTGTGCTCTATTCTTTATTTCCGTTCCTAAATTCTTTAAAATAATTGGCAACTTTCCCTTGTTGATATATAGAGCTACTTAATTTTGTCTGTGCTCAGCAACTAAAGGTGGATAGAGGGTAGAGACCCACATTTCAAGGTGCCTAAGTAATCCTTGATCCTTTGTTGTTTTGGATTCCAAGACTCGTGATATAAGCAAGCATGTCCCAGGAAAAAAAAGGTAAATTTTATTGTGCAGACATTTATCTCATTTCCACTGAGAATTTTCCTCACATTATGGGCAGTTTCCATTGAGAAAGGGCTTAACTTTAGAAAAGAGTATGATTGCTGTGTTGGAGGAATGAGTTTCTTTTGGTCTGTGTAAGTCTGGATCAAAATCCTATAACCTGCAGTAGCTTTGAGGTAAGATACTTCTAAAATACTTCCAGATAGCTTTTAGTTATATGACAGTAATAATATGACAATCTTGGAGGAATATGGCATTCACTTAGGATTTTGTTTCCTAAGTTTTCCAAAAGAGAAGAGTCCATGACTATAACAATGATATTCTCATCTCAAAAACACTTTAACATTTATTTCAAACAAAGAATTCAGATTTTACCTGAAAAAAAGAGTCATATTTAGAAAACATTTAAAAAAATATATTCGGCATTGGTTCTAGAATCAAGATGGGAAATGGAAACTATGTGAAAAGTCGGAAGTAACTGTACCTGGAAATCATCTGCAGCCGTTCACTAATCATTTGGCCTTTGTAATGTGAGCATAATCTCAGTGGCTACTTTTTATCTTAGGAAATCTTTGGCAATGAACAGGTAGATAATTTATATACACGAGGAAGAGATAGAGTAGAAAGTGTCTAAACATGCTAGAACATTCCTTTGGGTATTTGGTTGGATTCATTATATGAACTGGCTTCTTGAGCTGACTGGTGATCTCAGCCAGTAAAGGTTAAAAGGTGCTCTCTGTTCATTTTAACAGTTCCTCTTGGGTTTTTGCTTACTGCTTTTTCACTGAAATTCAACTGAATTATAGAATGTCTAGATATAGTTTTTTGTGGAAATGGATTTCATTATGCCAAAGTCTGAGCATCTGCTATACACATTTTGCATTAAAAGCACCAGATAAAAACTACAGCAAATTCAAAAAGAAGAGTTCCAGAATAGAATTTTAAAAGGTAACAATAAATGCCGTTATCTGGGAAAGGAAATATAATAACAACATCAAATATTGGATAAATAAATATAACTTTTTAATTTTTTGTATATTGTCAGTTATTTAGAATCTTATTTTATTGAAAGCCACTGCAGTGACAGAAATAGCTTGTCTTCCACATTTTTGAGATTCTACCTTTTTAATATAAATATAAAATATGTAGTTGAACATGAATAAAATGGTTGCTTCTAATCTCAGTGTCACACAGGATTCAAAAAAAAAAAAAAAATAAGGTTGCATGTATACCAGATCTCTTATAATCTTGAGATAGAACAAAGCTGAATTATAAAAAATATTAAACTATACTGCTTTCCCTCTCCCCTAGTCACCTAAACTTTACAGAGTTGCACAAAATTTCATAAGAGTTAATTCACTTTCTTTTCCCAGAGCACTTAGATTTCCACCTTCACTTACTCTGACAAACATAACCCAAGATCCTAAGCTAATTCCCCAGGGAGCTAGTACTACCTTGCCAGCTGCACGCTTGTTAGTAAGTCACCTTACTTGGTCGGAAATGTTTATATCTTAAAGCTGAGATCTTTTGCAGTAATTGAGCTAAAGAAAGTCTAAAATGTCTTATACAGACATAAAAAAAATCCAAAATTTAGAAATTGATGAAAATAAAGAGAAAGTCTGTTTTGTGGCATAGATTGTTAAATACCTCGAGAGAAACTCCAGTTATACTCTTTTTACAAATACTTACCTTTCTGATTCTGTCAATTAAGTAAAATCTATAACAAAACAAACCAAAACAAACAAACAAAAAAACCCTAAAATCTGTAACACTCATATGAAAAAGAATAAAATATTAACTAAATATCTGTTAAGGGTAGAGTAGGGGCAAATAAAGTCCATTCGTCTACCTGTTTACTTATCTACTTCTCCCACCCATCTGGGTTTGTCATCTAATGAGTACACATTCATCTCTTTTTCCTTTGCTTTCTTTGTTTACATGGTTTGATGATGAAATCTTTGAGAGGTAACCATCATCCTCTACATTATTTATCGAGATTAAACTTAAGGCAGAATTTCGTCAATAAAGTGTAGCCTGTATATATGGTGGAGTAAAAGGAAAGGGAAAGATGTCACTGAAAGGGTATTACTTGTCATTAAAAAACTGAAACTTTCTTTCAGAACTGGATCCGTGTTTTTTTATGAGTTGTTTGTCCCAGAGTGCAGGGGGAGCCACTGTGATGGTGGCCGAACTGCAGCCAGATAGTGCAGATCCAGGGGTGCATCATTTCATGTTTTAGGAAGCTGGAGAAATTCAGGTTTCTTTAGTTTATTATAATCATAGTGAGGAGAAAGCTTGGGAAAATGTATTTTCTCAAAAAGTTTTTGCTTTGGTCCTGATTTAAAGTGAAAGGAGGACTATTCATCAAGGAGCATGTGAGCCTACCCATCCTCATAACACAGATCCCGCTCCTTTACTGTTTTCTCTTTGTTGCTTTCCTTCGCCTTCTCCATTCCTCTCTGTTCTCTCTATTCTCTATACCCTGTTTTGCTCTCCTTTCTTCTCTAACATTTTCTTTCTTGCCATTCTTGCTGGCTTTTTGTTCTCCCTTTCTCCAACCATTTTATTATTCTATACTGACCATGCTTTAGGCAAGAGAATTTCAAAACTATTTCCCAGCCCCTAATTGGAAAAAAGACCTCCACACCTTGCCCTCAAAGAAAGAGATTTTAAATGAGAATGAATTCCATAATTACCAACAACTTTGATTTGTATTTCTGGCTACTGATAATTTCAATTCAAGTCTATTTAAATGTTTTTTTCATAAACTTTGTACATAAAATTAGAACATGGCCAACTTATTTTTCTCTCTGTGTTCCTGACTAGAGTACATTAACTTAGAATTCAACACATTTTATTCCTTTTTATCTTTTCTATCTCAAAAAACAAAAGTTCCTTATAGGATATCTTTTATTATGCTATCCTTTTATTTTCATTTTCTCGGAATTGCTCTTGACCCTGAAAAGGTAGCCTTTTAAATAGTGTTATAATATCTGCAAACTGATTTCTTATCATCTAGATGAACCGAGTTATATATTTTGTTTCTTAGTTATTGGATCTGGGAGTTATATCTCCAAAGTATAATGCCAAACCTCCTGATGCAGTTTATGTTTCTGAAAAAACAGGTCACAATGAATTTGCACATAAGAGAGTTTCTTATATTAGTCTCAAATATCAGCTTATCATGTTTTTATATTTTCTGAGGCCATCTAGAATAAAATCTCTGTCTTCTGTACAATGTTGTTATTTTTATAAAACCAGACTTTTGTCATAATAAAGAAGAGAGTGGGACCCTTTCCCCTACAAGTGTAGATTATCCCAGCTTTGATCATGAACCTACTAAGAGGAAACTTTTAGCCCCTTATAAGCTAATGATAATCTTTCAAGTATTTCCTTCACATAGTATTTTCATTTGCAAGTAAGTGGATCATGTTAAAAAAAAAAAAAGTACCTTTTTTCAATGAAGATCTAATGACGTGTATGTCATACTTAACTTATCACAAATCTATGGTAAAGAAATGAAATTAAATAATTCTACAGAGAAATATGTGTTAGATCATTTCAATATATAGCACCCAGAAATAATGGTGTTAACATTTTTCTCTGATTCTGTAGCTGATTATGTTTTTAAAAGAAATCTAAAAACTGTCTATGGCCATGCTACCCTGAATAAACCCAGTCCTGTCTGATCTCAGAAGCTAAGCACGGTTGAGCCTGGTTAGTACTTGGATGGGCGACCACTTAGGAAGACCAGGTGCTGTAGGCATTAAAAAATTAAAAAATAAGGGACTGTAAACTGAGAAGGTCCTTGCAATCTGTGAGGTCAGCCAAGGGTTGCCTTGCCTAAAAAATTTTTAAAAAACTAAAAACTATAATATTTTAAGGTGTAGTTTTTAAAAGACAGATATTCTCAAATGTCTCTCTTAAAATGTACTTAAAATGTTAATGACTCTGGAAATACACGTAATAAACACATAACACATAACATTATATCCCATATTTCTTAAAGCTAAAATATGCACTCCAAAAAAATAACAGAAATTAAATTAGTATTGAAGCATTTCTGTGACTAACTCATATCTATCAGATTCAATTTCTGTATATTACAGGATGATATATAAAATAGAAATAGACTAAAATATTTGAGCTACTTTTTAATTTGTTTTAATATCATATCCTCAAAATCACTGTGTCCAGGAATTATAAACATCGAAAAAAATAATCTTTAGAAAGATTAAAGCACATGCATTCTTTTCAATTTTCCCGAGTCCTTGAATGTGCTCTTTCTACCGCATGTTTTATCCATTTCAGTTAAAAAATATACCTCGACTGTATTTAGCCAACTATTATTTCTGTTCTTTAAATATATGTCTATTTTAGTTATTTTGGGGGTTTAAATAGATAATAGTAAATTCTACCGAAATACTAATGTTACATTATGAATTAATATAGTTGTTTTTGTTAATAAATCTACCATTATCTCAAGTCTTGAAAATCAGCTTTTCAACCCATTCTTAGTCTACATTATACATCCTCAAGTTCTGTGGCTCTCCAAGACATAGATATGTATATGAGTAGGTAAAATGCTTTCTGCTTACACTATAGTTGATGATATACATATTTTATAGTGTTATTATATATAATTATATGTTAAGTGAGCAGTCATGGTCTTCATACTTGTACTCCGAAGAATGATACAGCCATACCGCTGATCATTAAAGGGTGCGTGTGTGTGTGTGTGTGTGTGTGTGTGTGTGTGTAAAATTCTTTAACAAACTGAAAACTATGCACAGAGCTTACAAAGGATACTCATATTCACATGTTAAAGTATTAAGATTTCTTAAACTAGAATAAAGAAAAGGTTTTCTGGAAGTGTTATAAAATTCTGCTGATTTTGTAAGGATTGATATCACAGAAGAGGATGGAGAATAAGTAAAGATATCAGATGCATGCCATTAGTATTTTAGAAAGTCTTGCTTTTTGCAAGTTGTATCTCTATCCTTACTGTTTCTTCTTCTTCTGTGTTCTTCCCCTACGTGCAGTCTTTCTACTTTATTTCACATTTTATGAATTAAGAGCAATCTTCCTGAAGCCAATTCAGAAGGTTAGATACACACAGGAATTATATTAACACATCACATACACAATTATGCACTCCCTTTTGTGACCAGTACATTTTATATCTTAAGACTTTTTCTGAGAATGTAGTAAAGGAAAACTAAGTGGAATATAAAACAAGGAAATTATATAGCATGTCCTAGAATGAATGTTTGCAATTGATAAGAAAGAACACCTGGTAAAACCTTTGACATATATTCGAGTCATGTCTTTGACAAAGCAGTTCTCCTTAAACCTCTGAGACAGCCTCAAAACAGACCATATCCATGCAATTACTACCTAAAGTATTTCAAAAACTGGACTCTAAACCCATGCTACTGTTCAGTTTTAAAATAAAATTCTAAATTCTTAACCTGCTTATTTGTGTACCTTTGCTGTCTAAATGAAGAAGAGACAACTTTTTAAATATTGCCATTTAATTGTAATTTAAAGATTGTTATTAAATATTTTCTACAAATGCTTTAGAGAAGATGCAGTACAAATTTTAGTTGGGAATCCTAGATTCTAACCTTGGTTTCCTATGTGACTTTGAATGATAATTTATTTCCTTGCTTCACTTGTTTTACTCTTGAGATCAATATAATTTTTTTAGCTTCATTAGTCTTTGTTTAACTAAATAAGATAGGTTGATTATCTTACTCAGGAGTTATTCAAGTAAGTTTGTAATGTCCAACACTTTACTCTTATTGTTATAAATATTAT
>NW_011888811.1:6239633-6241685 GCF_000151845.1 Pteropus vampyrus
CTTAACCTGCTTATTTGTGTACCTTTGCTGTCTAAATGAAGAAGAGACAACTTTTTAAATATTGCCATTTAATTGTAATTTAAAGATTGTTATTAAATATTTTCTACAAATGCTTTAGAGAAGATGCAGTACAAATTTTAGTTGGGAATCCTAGATTCTAACCTTGGTTTCCTATGTGACTTTGAATGATAATTTATTTCCTTGCTTCACTTGTTTTACTCTTGAGATCAATATAATTTTTTTAGCTTCATTAGTCTTTGTTTAACTAAATAAGATAGGTTGATTATCTTACTCAGGAGTTATTCAAGTAAGTTTGTAATGTCCAACACTTTACTCTTATTGTTATAAATATTATATTCTGTGTAATCTTCTTCCTAAGCAAAAATTTATTAGTATAAATAATAATCATAATTGGTTATAATTAAAATTTATTAGTATAACCTATTAACTATACCAGTATATTTTTACCACAGAAAATAATGGGTTAAGTTCAAATGCATGGTTAAAAAATACAACTATCTATCTCATTCACCTTTTAACCCAGAGGTGGTGGTAATCTAATGAAAAATAGTGGATTAGTAAATCGTATTCCAAAATAAATGTTTAGAACAATAGATTCAGAAATATTCTACTTGAATTCAGTGCAGCTATAGCAATGCTGAATGAAGTAAATGCAGTCTTTGGACTGAAAGGGAAGGAGAATATAATCCCCATTTTCCTTCTGTTAAATTAAAGCAACATATCTTTCATGTCATTATGAGAAAATTTGTATTTGCCTTTTACTACATATGGATATGTTCATGGAACTACCATAGTAAATTGAATGAACATTGAGCAATCTATTAAAAATAGAATTAGTCATTAAACTACATTCTGCCATTTTTATTCCTTTACCATTTAGAGGGAAATCCAGGCTTTAATGGGAAGTGTTTAAAATTGTTCTCTAAAATAAAAAATAATAACCACGTGACCCACCTCCCAATCCTGGTCTCAGGCGATTGTCATAACCATCTAGGAGTCGGTCCAAAATCCTGGTGAAGACAGTGGTGTTGTCTTTAAGTTCATCTTGTAATGAGGGTTGTCCATAGCTGAAAAAAGCATAAAGGGAGGTGATATCTAAATTATTCGTTTCTACTAAAAACCTGTTTTTCAGATAAAGCTGTCCCCAGATTTTCCTAACTTCCTTTCTATTGAATCTTAATTTGAAAATTCCTTTAGTAAAGTAAAAAAAAAGTCATATTTTAATTCCTTCCATTTTCTCATACTTGTTCTCATAAATGACAACCTCTTTATTCTAATATTTTTAACTATGGAAGGAAAATTACAAGAAATGAGTTCTATCTCTTTACATTTTAATTCTCAGCATGTACACAATGCTATGATGCATTTTTTTCCTCTGGTCAAACAAGAATGTTAATGCATGCTGGAAAAAAAATCTTGGAAACTTCTTCCCAAATAAAAAAGTAATGTATGTATTTATGGGCTACCAAAATAATTAAAAGTTTTATTTTCATTTGCTTTAACTTGTAGCATAAACCTAAAATTTCACCTACTATTTATCTGCCTGTCTGTTTTTTGCTTTTTTTGACATTTTTTCAATATATTAAGATGAGAAAAATAGGTGAAACTTGTTTCTTAGAATAATTTTTACATCAGTATACAGTTTTCATTCACTTTAAGGTTTATGAACCTATTTTTGTATTTTATAATTTGTCCATTCAAATCTCTAGTTAATTGAATTTTTGTCATTTCTGGTCTTGGAAGTAAAAAAAGTACCTTGAAGAAGATATGGTGTAATACTATTAATTCATGACTTATTAAATTCTAGTATAGTATTAGTGCTTTGTTTAAGAAAACACAGCTATTTGTAATCAGAACTTGAACTAGAACCCCATTCTCTTCAAATTTTAGTCTAAAACTTTATTTCCATTCTTCTATATTGGAGTAATTGTTTCTCCTTAAATCTTTCTAGTTGAAGGTATAGTTTTTTTATGTCTTAACATTACTAGTCTTTGAGTTTTAACCACATAGTGACTACAGTTTAAATAGTGT
>NW_011888811.1:6241735-6264798 GCF_000151845.1 Pteropus vampyrus
AATTTGAAAATTCCTTTAGTAAAGTAAAAAAAAAGTCATATTTTAATTCCTTCCATTTTCTCATACTTGTTCTCATAAATGACAACCTCTTTATTCTAATATTTTTAACTATGGAAGGAAAATTACAAGAAATGAGTTCTATCTCTTTACATTTTAATTCTCAGCATGTACACAATGCTATGATGCATTTTTTTCCTCTGGTCAAACAAGAATGTTAATGCATGCTGGAAAAAAAATCTTGGAAACTTCTTCCCAAATAAAAAAGTAATGTATGTATTTATGGGCTACCAAAATAATTAAAAGTTTTATTTTCATTTGCTTTAACTTGTAGCATAAACCTAAAATTTCACCTACTATTTATCTGCCTGTCTGTTTTTTGCTTTTTTTGACATTTTTTCAATATATTAAGATGAGAAAAATAGGTGAAACTTGTTTCTTAGAATAATTTTTACATCAGTATACAGTTTTCATTCACTTTAAGGTTTATGAACCTATTTTTGTATTTTATAATTTGTCCATTCAAATCTCTAGTTAATTGAATTTTTGTCATTTCTGGTCTTGGAAGTAAAAAAAGTACCTTGAAGAAGATATGGTGTAATACTATTAATTCATGACTTATTAAATTCTAGTATAGTATTAGTGCTTTGTTTAAGAAAACACAGCTATTTGTAATCAGAACTTGAACTAGAACCCCATTCTCTTCAAATTTTAGTCTAAAACTTTATTTCCATTCTTCTATATTGGAGTAATTGTTTCTCCTTAAATCTTTCTAGTTGAAGGTATAGTTTTTTTATGTCTTAACATTACTAGTCTTTGAGTTTTAACCACATAGTGACTACAGTTTAAATAGTGTGTATTTCTTACATCAATCACATTATTATCCCTGTTCCTTGAATCATATTTTATGTAATGATTAGGATGACACCTCCGAAATCCTGTGAGAGAAGAGTTTTCTATTTAAGGTTGGATCACACTCACTGATATATTTCAATGATAGCTCTGACCTTGAGTAAAAAAAAAAATGAATGTAGAGTATAAACTAAGAAATTGCCACAAAATATCACTTTCATACTTTCTATTTTGTATGCTTTGGCTTTACTCTTGTGTATTTATATTACTGCTCAATTTAAGAAAAATAGTAACATTTGAAAACAGGATTCACCTATTTGACAGGAGCAAGAAATATAATCAAAGTATCATTATTTAGGTAATTACTTTTATATCAGCAAAATGTATTGGGCATTTTTTTCTGATAAATTTTAATTTAATAAACTTACAACTAAAAGCTTTCCACAATATTAAATATATTAAATGTGTCTCTATTAAACAATTTTTCATCCTCCTAAATTAAATACCAATACCATGTAGATTGAGTGTTTACTCTCCTTGGGAAAAATTAAACATCTTACTAGTTTTTAAAAACATTTTCAGTGAGCTCTGTGTCTTCTAGGATGTCTCATTAGTAGATGATAACAGTAAAGCAAAAACAGTTTTCTGAATGCAATTATTTGTAAAAACTGTTCGCAGAACCAACTGCCATGCATGCATCATTCAAGGATATTGGAAGGTCATCTTGATGAAGATAGAAAAGAAATGTTAGCACACCTTAAGTTGTGAGGAGGGCATGGTGGAGTAGTTCAAGGAAGAAAGCAATAAAATAAGAATGGGGAGAAGATGAGGTGCAGTGACATGACAGAGTACAATTAGATAGTTAATATGGTTTTTAGAATGTAGTTATCTATTACCTTTACCTGCATTCCCTTTGTTTCTACAGCTTATATCAAATTCAGGAAATGCTTCCTCTGCCCCCCTAGGTTTTATCTTATAAATATTATTTTCACTGATTGTTTGCATTGGAAAACAAATTCTACAAGAAACATTCCCCCACCCCCACCCCAGAAAACTAGTTCTGCTATCTCATTTGAAATGGTAATTTTTTTTAATGTGATTTTTTAATCAGGTTATTCTTCATCTTTACTTCTGATTTACTATGTCCAATTGTAATTGTCAGATAATAGCCCTAGGATAAAGATTATTTACTGTTAAACACTCATGCCAATGTAATGTTTCTTAAACTAAATATATAATTTAAAGAGAAATGTTAGTTACAGTACCTGGTTTTGATTCCATATGAACCACTGTATAATAAAACACTGTGCACTAACTCCATCTACAGGTCATTACAATAGTAACACTTCATATAATTTTTCAAAAACAGTGAAGAACATTTAAGCCCTTAGATTAAGAGTATCTGGCAATAAAGCATTTCCTGTTCATCTGATAGTCATTATTTACCACAAACAATAGCAAAAAAATAAAAATAGACAACATCTCAATTTAAAAAGTCCTCCTAAATTCATACCTTCCCATACTATTCCATCTCTCTGCCTTAACTCATAAAGGTTCACTTTCCATTACATTTTGAAGAATCTTAGGTATGTATAATATGTCTAAGACTTTCTTGTGGACCACAGGAGTAGACTACACAAAAAAATATAAAAGCAGATAAATAAGAATCTGGAATATTTGGTCATTTATATTGTTGCTTCTATAATATATTTATATGCTTGATTGGATCATTAGCAAATATTTTGAATACGGTTAAGCATGTTTTCAAATTTTTCCCATAACTTGTCTCTGTAGTAGTTATACTTAAATAAAGAAGTTCAATTTTATCTAATATTCTTAAATATTTCTGCCATATTTTACCCACATTATTTATATAATGTTTTTAAAACAATGCATTTATAGACTTAAGACTCTCATTACAGATATTAAACTTTTCACTTTCATATAGTCGCAAGTTATTCTATGGTTTTACAATTGGCTAAAAATGGCCGTTAAAAAATCAAGTCACATAATATGCAGACATTAATTGGGGTAACTCTTCTGTGAATTAAGAAACTGCAGGTTTTGTTCAGTTACAACTGAACAGTGAAAAGTTCAAATTTAAGACTTAAATGTTGAATTAATACATTCCTCAACAAGAGTATGTTAAGTATATCCTAACTAAGATACAAATAAAATCATTATTTTCTCATGCTGCTCTTCTTTATTCTTAGCTGGAATTTTATTGCAGTTAAGTTTTTTGAATTCCCTTAGTCATGAATTCATCCAAGGACAATTTTCTTCCCCCTGAAAGAATAAATGAAAAGTTACAGAAATTCTCATGCAGATTTAAAATAAAGTATCCCCACCTTCTTCCAGTCAGTGTGCTCAGAAGGAGGGTCCAGGCCCAAAGATAGTCAGAGAGACCGAGGCTTTTCTTCATCGCGGCTTGTGCGGCTGAAAAGTAGAACAAGTAGAGATCAATGTCTCTTGTAAGAAACATCAGGTTATAACCACTAGGGCTGACTGAGGCAGTTCAGATGAATGCTTTGAAGTCAGGAAATGACCTCACTGGGATATGACACCTCATTGGAAGCAATGGGAACCTGGACCATCCATTCTCCACTTTCCATTCCATTTCTCCATTCAGAAATATACCAGTGTCTTAATTTCTCCTGTAAAAGAATACAAGTTGAAAAGCTTTCAGGTGACAATATTACTCAACATAAAAACTGTGAGTTGTTTTTGTTTTTCCTCTAGGCTTTATATTTCCAATACAGTTTGCATTACTCTCCTTTTTATCATCTGAAAATTTTGACCTTTCTGATTTGAGTTCCCGCAACTGAGCTGTGCATTGAAATTTTTAAAGCTGGTGTCTGTAACAGAGAGAGCATGTTTGGGGGCTGGGATGGAGTAGGTTAATATGCTTTGATGACTGACTTCATCTTTGCATTCTGGATGCACCTTGGTTTCAGAAGCAACTGTACCTATCTTTAAAAAAAACATAGGAAACACACTGTTGAATGTCAAAGTCGTGCTTATATTTTCTGCCTGTGATTGCCTTATTAAATATGCTCACTAATGCTTCTTTGAGGCTAAAGGACACACTTTATAGTCAAGCCATGTGCTGATCTCTCTCACACACACATAACCACACTCACATCAATGCACACAAACATGCCCACACATATCTTTTAAGCCCTCTTGAATTCTGCCAGGTTGCTGCTAGAAAATGTTTCATCTCAAACAGATGGAAGCTGGAGTGCTTTGCTTTGCATGAATAAGGGACTCTTTTTTCCCTCTTCAGTAATGTGTAATCAATCACCATCTGATTGTGGAATTTATACTTGGTAGTGGGATGCTAGAGAAATGGAGGAGTATAGAAAGCTTAGAGAATTTTTTAAATTATAACCGATTTATGGAGTCGATTTCTTAAAAACCAGTGCACTGCCTGGTTAAAGAGCAGATATGGTAATACTTTATTTAATGTGCTATAATTCATTGCAGTCATAATCTGAGAAATATTTAAGGTATTTGTTAGCACTTCTCAGAATCTGTACTCCTCAGTAGGTTTAGTGATTAATGGATAGCAAGTCTCTTAAAGCATATTTTTCATTAGGAACTCTATAGTTTAATGTGGTATTCCTTTAAATACATGTGCACAAATGCTTTCTACATTCTCTGGGATCATTTATATCAGTTAAAACCATTAAAACAGGCATGTAAGCAGTGAAACATAATGTGTTTAGAGTGAAATGGTCTAGATCTAGAGATCAGAAGTATGAGCTTTATAGTTTTTACTTAGTTTAGTGTCTGGTTCTGACATAGATGAGTTGCATATGACAAGAAATATTAAATAAATATTATGTTTAAATATTGCATCTAAATTGCATAATTATAATTCATCCTTTTATTAATCTTTGACATCTGCTATGAAGGAAAAACAACTTATCCTGTTAATATTTGTTGGTTTTTATTTTAAAAAGGTAATTGGTGAAGGGGTAAATGGAACAAAACAAAACCTCAAGGTAAGGTACTATAGCTTTTTGTGCTCCTCTGACATTTTAAAAAGAGAAAAACAAACCTATCATGGCACTTGAGTTGTTGAGTAAGAAAGTTTCTTGCAAATACAAACATAATAGTTTAAAAGAAACGCTATGCTGCCTCCTTACCCCTTTCCACCTTCCACCTCCCCCCAGCAAACACACACACTCCAAACGCCCATATCCCATGCCATCCATATCAAATGATAAATTGAGTTTTTCATCTTCAAAATATGAGAGACCCCTACACCAGAGAGCATTTCAGCATTTCCAGCGTCCACTGGAAAGGAAAAGTAAGGCATTTTTGCAGCCAGAATGAGAGTGTCTTTCCTAGGATGGACCATTGAGACAGGTTTTTCTGTCCCAGTGTTCTTAACTTTAGACGATGCCCACCAACGCCCCTCCCCACCTCATCCCAGCTCCCTCTTGGGGGTGGGGGAAAGACTAAAACAACAGGTCACCACCCACCCCGCGGAATAAATTCAAATCTGCCTAAGAAAGGGGTAAAGAAAAGGAGAGGCAGAAGAAAAAAAAAATAATAATAATGCTCCTATATCGCTGCGGTTTTCAGCCTGAAAGAAAAACATTCGTTGTTTCTACCTGCTATGGGATCAGGCTCTTGTCCTAGTCCCTCTTTCTCCTGTTTCTATGGCATTCCTGTCTCTCCAGCTAGGAAAAGGCACATCGAAAGCTCTATGTTGCGGTCCGAAGCCGCACTTACCTTCGGCCCCCTCTGGGCACAGGATCGCTTAAGACCCGGGAAAAGTCTGCGAGAGAAAATCGTGGAGAGCTCGGAGCCAGCGCGAGTCCGCGAGTCCGCGAGTCCGCGAGTCCGCGAGTCCGGGCGCGCCGGGAGCGGAGGGGCGTCCTCGCTCTGCCTCTCACTCACTCGGTCTGTGCCATCATGGACTCTGCGTGCTCCTTTGCTGAAGATTTCACACCCAAATTTGCTTCCCAATATCCAATCTGCAGCTATACAACAAAAGATTTCTCTTTACCAGGACAGTAGTAATACGTCCCAGGGCAAACCGGATGTGAAATAGGCGGTGACTTCATGCCAGAGAGATTTTATTTTAGAAAGGAAGGTGGTACCAGCCTCTGGATCTGGAGACCAATCCGCCCATTTTTTATATGCAGCACAATTTAACTTGCACCGCTCTGGCCCTAATCCCCTTCTCTCTAGCTGCAGACTCAAATCCTTCTACAATCTGCTGCAAGCTTCCCTTTTTTGAGATGAGTACGAATGGGGGAAGGAAGAATAGAAAAGGTTAGAGACCTAGGACCTACACTCAGAATTTTTTTCACACTTTCAATTTATGAGCACACTATTTTAAGGTGTGCCCATTAAAAATAAGACTGATCAGTGTAACTATTCCATCTTTGATCAAATATTTAACCTCTGCATGCATATGAATGAATGCAAGCTGTGAAATAGGGGAAATGCAGGGTTACACATGTGGAGAGTGCGCTCTCTCGCCTGCCTCCCTCACACGCACTCCCACACACATGTCTGAGTTCCCGTGTCTTGCAGTCACGAATGATGAGGACTGACAGAGGAGAGTTCTGGCCAGTAGGGAATTGGCCACCCAGTTTTGGAGAGTTTCGCAGTTTCACAGGTTGTGAGCGCTTTCTACCCCACCTTAGTCTAGCTTAGAGGACGGCCAGAACGTGCTCCGCGGAACCGGGTTTTTAACCTTTGGAGGCAAGTGTTTGTTTATGTCGTGATGGAGAAAACACAGGCTCTTTAAATGTGAATCGTGCTGGGTTCCTAGGATAAAGAGTATTTAACTTTAAAGAAATTGCCCAGATCATTTATAGGTTTGAGAGTCACATCTCCATTTCCGGAATCATTCCTTTGCCTCGAACTTCATCATTCTCGGGATTAGGAAAATGGGAGAAGGGTAGGAGAGAAGATGAACAAAAATTTTTTTAAAAAGTCAATATCAAACCCTCTTCTGCTTTTTTTTTTTTCCCCCTTCTTTCTCTGCCCTCTTTTGTTACCCTCCCCGGTGTCTCTCTACCCACGAATAATTATTACTTAGGGAAGGAGGGTGTGTTTCAATATCAATCTAACTAAATTTCCAAGGAATCGAGGACGACTGTAGCTCTCTCCTTGGATTTTGTGAATGGGTGTTTGTAGCAGAAAGGAGATGGATTCTGTTTCCCTGGGATCCTCCCTGAAATGACCTGAAGCACAGGGAGCTGTCCCTTCAGCACTTTCGCTCGGTCTAGGTAGGAGGAGCTGAAAAGATGGGGTGCCTCCAAGTAATGCTTCTGAGAAATAAAGTCTGAACTTTGATGAGCTCCCTGATCATTTTCCCCCAGAGGACTTCTGGCAGAGGAGACATTACCGATAGGGGTGGAGCTTGGCCAAGGGAAGAAAAAACCTAAATGGTCAGTCCATACCACTGATGGGCTTTTTTATTCTACAAGTGTTCTTTGGCCTAGTGCTGTAATGCATTTAGCTCACATTATTAAAAGTTAGGACAGGTGATGGAAATGATAAGGGATATAAAACTGAAGACCACATTCAGAGTTCAGCTTGGTTATCTTCTGAGTTTTCAAAGGGAGGTGCTATTGGGAAATTATTTTAGAAATAAATCTTGAAGCAAGATTTGAAGACCATCTTATGATACCCCAGCTTCTGGACAATAGTTGCCTATGCTGTTCAAGCTCAACAAATGTTAATGTATTCTTAAAGATAGCCATTGAAGGAACGTCATAGCTTCCTTATGTAACATTACCCAACATTCATTCATTCATTCATTCATTCATTCATTTATGCATCTCTTAATTCACATATTTATTGATCAGTTTTGAGAATAAAACTCACTTTAATATGGTTTTGCACCCCTGGGTTGACAATTAGAAAACATTTTCTTACTGACAGAATAATGCAATTTCATCATTTTGTTTCAATTCAACAAAGGCTGATAGTCCTAAAAATGTGATATTTTAATCTTTTTTTTTTTCTCTAGGCTACATTATCACAGCTCCTTTTACTCATTTCTACAAATTGAGAATAACTTTATATCCTGTATCTAATGATGTACAACCAAATCACTCTACTGATTATGTTTTTTCAAGCACAGTCACTGATATTTTTTCATTGAAAAATTATCTCTCAGAACAATGCCAGTCACATCTTGCTGCAGACTAAATGTGTCATGTGACTATCCAACAAGATACAATTGTGTGGCATTTCCACATATTTTAATACAAACAAATATTTGTAAATAACTATTGGGTTTGTCTTGAAACTATAGCATACATAAGGAAATGGAAATGTCCATACTATGATTTCCTATTTAAGATACAGTCCTCACAAGGTAGTTTTTACTAGAAGATGTGTATAGAATTTGTTTTGAGACATGGTTGTTTTCAATAGATAAATTTAATAAATAAATTGTCAGTGTTTAAAAGATTAATAATTTGATTCCAAAACAGCAATTGTAACTATAAATTATGAGTGTTTATTATTTCCCATCTAATGTAGTATTAATTTATGCACATAATACCAGGGAATAAAATATAAGAAATTAATTGCAAAGAAATAATTTACTTATATTGTCTTGTTACATTGAGTCTTATAGATAATTATGTGCATTCTCCCCCCGCCCCACCCCAGGAACAAATCTCTTTTTATGTGTGTATGCATGTGATTGAAGTAAGTTTTGAATAATAATCACTATGATGTTTAATATTTTTAAATTATTTATGTGGTGCCAAGTAATGTGCTAACCAGTTTGCATAAATCATGCAGTTTAATTTTCAGAATATGTCTTTGAGAGATAGACTCAATATCCCTGTTGTACAAATTATTCAATAAATTATGGATTATAGAGATCAAGAGACTTGCCCAAGGTCACACAGCTAAGTGAGTGTTCATGACAGAATGCAAACCCAGATATTCTGACTTCAAGGTTTATTCTCTTAACCACACTTCTATATTACTTTATTTCCTTACTATCTGCATGTCAATCACATAAAACCTTACACTGAATATTTTTTAAAAATATTTGCTTATGATGAGTTCATTAATGATCTAGTGCATCCAATTATAACATAGTGTCGGGCTTACTTCAGTATTTCAGAGGTTTCTACCGTTTTCCTTCTATCGTATAAGGCCAGTCTCAAAGGCCCTTCAGTCACTAGTTCTGAGAAGAAGGGATTTGAGGTTAAACCTAGGACCAGGGATCCTGGGGAGGCCTAATAGCTCTATTTCTAGTGTTTCAGCCTGGTACATTTTGCTTTTTCTGTCAATTTTAAATGGCAGGAAGCCCTGACCTAATTGAAGAAGTAGTACTGATTCTTTTCAACAGAAATGTTTTTACTTTCTCCAACTAAATATGAACCAAATGAGAAGAAAAAATAGTAAGAGTATTCTCATTAATTCAGTGTGGCTTTTTTATCATTTACAAAATAAATCGAGGTAAGGGAGAAGAAGAGAAAAGTAAAAATGATAAAATATCAAATAAGCTTTGGCTGAAATCTAGAATAAAATGGCCTTTTCAAATGTGTTTGCATGGCTCAGATATATACGATAAAAGTATATTTTAATGTTAACATACTGTGAAACATGGTCATCCATTTGTAACAATAAACATACAGGTGATTAAACATGATTTCATCTATATTTGCATGTATGTACTGGGACTCCTATATGAAATATTTACACTCACTAAATTAGCCTCCTTTTCTAATTTTCCTATATAAAATAATAGGCTGTCTCATTAATGAATTATACTAGCACATCCAGAGGCTAGCCCTTTTTTTATAATTGGTATTGAAATAATAGCTTAGTTGGGAAGATGAAATATCTGTGATGTAAGTAACAGAGTCCTTTTTGTACCTTAGCCTAGGCAGCTTTGCTCTCTGAGTTACCTGAACAAATTCTTTTTCCTGGGCTGGAAGGCTAGTTTGACATTTCAGCCTAGTGGTAAGTATAGTAAAACAAAATCAAAATTTTCTCAAAATGTTTGAGTCATAAATGGTTGGCACTCTAAAGGGACTTTGAGATTGTTTGCCCCAGCCACTCTGACAGAGCACAAAGATTATGTCATTTTTCCTGTGATCTTTGTTGAAGTAGAACCCAGGTTAGCATGGCGCAGTGAATGCTCATACTTGGATATATGAAGTCACTGACACCTAATAGCTATGTGACCCTTGGTATGTTACTGAACTTTCCTGAAACTCACTTTCTGAAGTTTTAAAATGAAATGAGATAATGTTACCTTGTTAGGTGGTCTTGGCATAATATGGGAAAACAAATGTGAATCACATAGTCTTGCATAACACCTAATAGGTCTCCTGTAAATGCCAATTTCCTCCTCTTTTATCTCAACACGGATTCATTATTTTTTGATCATTTTAGCACATTCTCTACAGCATGTTCATGTAGCTCATATATTGATTATATTATCCATATTTTGCATAAGATTTAACTGAAATGTAAAATTCTTAGTTGTCAGACAAGATACTGTAACAAGTTAGCTCCCACATCACCTCATATCCTAGGCCTATATTTTTATTTCTAAAGTGTTCCAAGGAAAATAATGCTTTTCTCTACATCTGCCTTAGGCATAGAGTATTTTACATATATTCCAAACCAGGAAGATTTGAAGAGAGTATGCTCCAAGATAGACGTAACCACAACATGTGTTCAAACCACAGCTACTATAGTCAGCGATAGACTCCCCCAGAGGTACATTTTACATCATTTTCCCATAAGATTTAGGAAGGACTCAACTAATATCTATCAGGAATAAAATATATATATGAGAGACAGACTGTGTTTAATAGTTATATAAGTAGAACACTATTCAGTTCTTCTGTGGCAGTTTTCAGTTATCAGCAACTCATGTGTAACCCAGAGTCACCAATTTTCTTTCAGTCTTTTCACATTTGTCAAACTTATCAACCCAAGCAGGAAATGCAGATTTATTCAGACTTAAAAGGAATGATAATATGCTGGCAGTCAAAATAAATTATTTATTTTCAAATATCAAATATCAAATATCAATCATTTCCAAAACTTTGGAGAAGGGTTTTGGACTCTATAGATATCACTGGCAACTTGAAAGTTGTAATATAAGTCAGGAGGGAGGCAAGAAGGCAAACATAATTTATTAAAATGTCACATTTTAATGTAGATTAGGTATTTTAAAATGTTATATCCTATATGAATTGACTGAGGAAGCCATAAAAATTCTCTATTTATGTGGCTCAATTAAGGCATTCAGGATTTATATGTGTTTCCTTCAGCAGACTTTAAGTGTATGCGTGTGTGTGTGTGTGTGTGTGTGTGTGTGTGTGTGTGTGTGTACAGTTCCTGTGTGAACTCCTTTAAATCATCAGAATCCTTATTTACCTGTTTCTTTGTTAAAGTGAACATAATTAATAGATACTCAATCTATATTATTAGGTGTACAGCATGCAGAATGAAAAATTAAAGATCTGAGTTGAGGAATTAGAGAGATTACTTATCAGAAATAATAATAAAAATAAAGGCATATTCGTACAAAGAAATTGCATTTAGTTTATGCAGAACCTTCTGGCATGATTAGGATATGCCTCGTTTAGAATATTTGAGGATTTTAATGTGGCCTCATTATCCTGTTGGGCAGCTGCGTTTACATATTTGTTTGAGATTGTGAAACACAAAAAGTGACACAAACATTAAAGCAGCATTTAAAAAATCATTCATCTTGCCCTGAATGGCTGTAGTATTTGTGGAAAGGATATAAAACGAAAGGATTTACTAGAACAAGGATCAAGAATTAAGACACTAATGCCCCATCTGTTCAATGGCTCCCAATTCTTGATGTTTACAATAATTGTATTTTCTGGAATGAAATGAAAACGAGTTTGTGGATGTGAATGCATTTTTTATAATGGTTGTTTATAAATATATTCAAATGTAACTGATGTCTTTGTGTTAAATGTAGAAAATAGAACTAATTAGGTTTTTTTAACTATAATTTACAACTAAAGAATCACAACCTAATCCATTTCCACTTTTGGTTATATTAATATTCACCAAGATTTTTATTAGAGAAAATTTCACAACTTTCATTTTAATTACATATATAAGCTTAGGCAGGGGTAAGTTGGAGCTGAAGAGTTTTAAAGATTAATGATAATAACTTTTGAGTAATTTTATTTATGAAACTATAAGCCCTTACAGATCTTCAGAATGTCGACTTTCCCCCATGAGAACTTGAGATTTGGCCCAGAAAGCATATTTCTGGATGAGTAAAAAGATACAACACCATATAGTCCAATGCCAACTTCACATAAAGAATCAAGATGACAAATGAAGATGTATCTACTTCTCCTACACTTCAACTGCTTATGAAGATGACAACTCATAATTGCTTTTGAAAGATGTAAAGTGTGATTTTGAAAGCAATTGAGTGGGCTTACTGTTTGCCACTACTCACATTCAGTCTTAGAATTCTAACATTAAGTAGACCATTTTTAAATTTCATTTAAGGAGATGAGAGAATGAACTTCAAAATACCACTTCCTCCTCCCATAAAACAGATTATCTCCTATTTAATAGCTATAATACACATTATACTTCTTATTTTCACATAATCTTGCAGTTGCATTCTCACAATAATGCTGTTTACAGATAGAGACTAGGTTCAAATAGAATAACATTTTCCCAGAGACACATACCTTATAAATCAAGAGTCTGGATTTGAACCCAAGCATAGATTTTTGTGGCTTTGATAAATTTGTGATTATAAGGCAAAGATGGTAAATTATATCCTGGAGAAAGAACTGTCATGAGAGCCTGCTGAAAATATTTCTGATTATAAATATTTTCACAATCAAATGTAGTTCTCGTGAATTAAAAATTTTTAAATGTTTAATATAGGGAAGTAGAATAACATATTTAAGAAAGTAGAATTACTTCAAATTCTTTTTTTTTTCTGTCAGTTACTATTTGGCCACCTAACTCTCCTGAACTTCAGTTTCACTATTTGTAATAGAGAATTAATAATTTTATTTTACATAAAATATTAATGAGATATACTTGCAAAGTAGTTAATACGTTAAAACATTTTCATCAGTTGATAACTGTGGTTATTATTAATATAATCTTTCCAATGAACAGTCTGTGAAAACGTATAACTTTTCCTAGAACATTTATTAGCTTTTCAGATTTTGAAATTAAGTTTTTGTATATGGCAACCAATCAAGTTGAGGCCTCACAGTTGAACCAACTCACTCAGCCAAAATTCATCAAATACCAAATTGACCATTTGTTTTTTTTCATCATATAGTTATAGCCTAAAGCAAGAAAGCATTGGCCTTTGCACGAAAGTGAATTCATTATTTCAGAGAAATTCAACTCAGCAGGTGGTAGAACATAAGACATAAAATGCTTAAGGCTGAAGCAACTGCAAGACTCAACCATAACCCCACAACAGGAGGAGAAAAATTATGTCTCCATCCAACTTCTGCTGAACTCTTTTGCCAATAAGGTAGTATGTGTTTAGTGAAAATACAGGATGGCTTAATGTTGAAATCAGATTAAATGGAATACAAAATAAATAGGATGAAAATTAATAAATAAGAGGTTAAGGAAAATTACCTGCTCTTACTATGTTGTACTCTTTTCTGTCAGTTGGAGTAGATATTGCTGCAGAAGGAAGCAGTTCAGAAATTCCAGAAGGGAGTATTGAAAGACAAGCCATTTATTATGGTTTCAGCAAATTCTGACATTGAAAAGCAACTTTTACTTGACAAAGAAAGGATCAGGGAAAACTCTTGTGGAGATCCATTTTTATACTATGCTTTTTCTTTTATTTATTTGTGTAGAAGTATTTTAGCAGGGAAGTTCATTCCATGATAAACCAAATGAATCATATCAATGTTTTGAAATTCAAATTAAACACAAATGCCAACTATTATTAAGTTGAAAATCATATAAAACATTTCGTTTTGTTTTAAATCCTTTAATAGACTGATTTGAGTTAAAAGTATATTTATATTTTTTCTATACCATCAAAGTGGAATAAAACCAGAATTTAGAAAGTGTCTGAAAAGCAGCTTAACTAGACTGATGTTCTGTTCTTATCCTTCATTATTAGCTCTGTAAACCATCTTAAAATATTACAGTTACTCTTTGGGTGACCTTGAGAGACTCCATACCTCTAGGAAAACTAGCTATTTCAGGAATTGAACTGTCCTAAGTTAGTCTGACAGCCATATGTTTAAATCATGATTTCAGAGCCTGGAGAAATTTTTGTCAGGCTCCCAAGCAAGTCAGCGAATTCAGGAGAAGTGCCTTGTGGCTTTGGAAGAACATGGTTGGGGAAGGTCAGTCAAGGTTCAGAAAGCCTTTGTCAGAGACTTAAGAAGGGCACAAATACAAGCCCTGACAGAGCAGCATCTATCTCCCATCTATATGCTAGTGGAAGGCCCCATAAATTATGGAAAAAAATGTTGCAAAACATGATCTCCTCTCCTCTCATTTCCTAAAATCAATATATAATTTGGCTCTAAGCAATACATTAACAGCAAAAGAAAATAAAAATAAAAAATAGAGGATGGGCTAATACCTTTCTTGATGAGAGCTTGTGAGGCACCAGGAAAATGTAAGAAAAAAAACGTTTGAGGACTATAATACATGGGTATCGGTAGGAGAAAGTGTAAGATTTGAAAGCTTAGTCCCAAATTTTCTTATTATTCTTTCCTTTGAAATATCATTCTTACTCTAAAGTTCTTAAAATTCCTTGTCTTTTGAAAAAAATTGATTACACAACATAGAAGTATAGTCTTCACAGTTCAGCACATCAAATATCATGGAAAAATTAAAAATTTATAAAATCTAAAAAAAAATAAAATCTGCTCCTGAGCAATATTAAGTAGTTACTTGTCCATGCCATCTTTATTTTAAGAGGCCTCAGTAGCCATCCTTTGTTGAGATAGTTATTTCTGCCTAGTTTCCAAATCCAAATCCAAATTTGAGATTTCATCATTTAACAGCACACTCGGAGGACACACCTGCTTAAGCCCCTAGTTTCAATTTTTTATGCTCATTGGTAGAATTCATATCTCTATATATATATTATTGCCTTGGAGTTTTCAGAATTTATTTCATAACAAAATTTTTACATATGTAATGAATAATCTACTTAGATTATTTTTAGAATGGGTTAGGTCAATTCAAACATTTATCTCAAGGAGTAAATATGAACAACGACATTAAAAAATTTTTGAGAAAAAAAATCTAGGCATAGAGATTGTTCTACCAGTTGTAAAAATATACATGAAGAAACTATAGTAAGTAAACTCAGTAGTTCTGCCCAGAAAGAGTTGCACAGCTATAAAAACAATCAAGAGCCCCCAGATAGATCCATGCATATATGAGAAATTTTATTCGAAAAGGTAGTATTCTAAATCAATGTGAAGTAATTTATTATTTAATACATGGAACAAGATTATAAATCATATATTAAAATACAATAACAATAAAAAACTCACACCCTTAAAATTAGATTTGAACCTCCAACTGTAAAAAAAAAAAATAGATTACTGGTAAAGAAAGGAATCTAAAAAAAAAATCAGCTAAATCAATACTACACGACCAACAACTCACAGAAAAATGGATACAGAGGATGAAATGATACATTTATAAGGAAATTCTGCTAATAGAAACATGAGATCATATATTCAACTGTAATTGTGATCAAGGAAATTTACAAACAATATAATGTCATAGATATCAGCTTTAAAAAACTTTTTAAAGAATTTAATGTTCTTATTTAATGTTCATCAAAATTGATGGTAATAAAATTGGCAGAAATCTATTAGTATGTGTCAAATGATAAATATATACAAAATTTAAATCCACAATTCTATTTCTAGGAATCTACTTTATAGATATTTTAGTGCAAGTAGGGAAGGGTATATGAAGGTGGAGTTTTAATGTAGAGTCATCTGTAAATGTCTCTAAAATTAAAGGGATCTTAAAAGTTCAAAAACCAGGGAATAGTTGAATAAACTTTGATATATTCACATCATGAAATTATATGTAGTGTTTTTTAAAAATGAAATAAACTCTACTCATTGACATAGGAAGGTACTTGCAATATATTGCTGAATCAAAAAACAAATATCTAAATAGTAAGATTCCTGTTTTGCAGAATACATATAAAATAAAATATAGATCTGAAAAGGTACACATTTTGGTTACATAAAACTGTCAACAGAGATCACATTTATTTTATCCTTTCCATATAGTAAGATTTTTTTTTTTAGCAACTGTACACATCTTTTGTAAAAAAAAAATTTATAAAACAGTAACAAGAAAAGAATTTGATTTTGATTTCTGGATGCAGAAGGAATGAATCCGTTTCACTGGAGTTCACTTAAAACCCCAGAAATTTGGCTTTAGGTTTAGAGACAGATTTATTATTATAATTATCACCCAGGAAGAGATAGATTCTCAAAATTGCTGAGATTTCATTCACTTCTCTTAGAAGTTGAAGAGGAAGTGGCAGCATAGTGCTAGAAGCTCGTACTCACTTTCTTTGTCTTCCTAATTATATAGTCATCCAAGAGTAACACTTCCCTTCAGAAATAAGACACCTGGTTCAGAATCTTTGGCACTGCTCCAAATAACGTGCTTATAGGTTTACTATAAACTCAATAACAGATGATTGAAAAAGAGAAGCTGTCAATCAACTTAACAGACATGGTTGAGTATGAAAGACTCTGGTGCATGCTATAAATATGACCATGTTAACAGTATTATCAGTGTGGAGACTTATAGCCACTTTTTTTGTTGTTTTGTTTTGGTTTCAGGCAGAATTTATTTTGTGCTGCTAAATACCCTAGGGAGCACATGTTTAAGTATGTTAGCATCACATTGATGGGATCCAAAGTTCCTCACCTAGTTCTCTGTCTATAGACTTTGGAACCCTTCACTAATTACATAATTCTCATAGCTCTATTGTTAAGTCAATCTCCCCTAATCTATTGAAGGATGTTTAGTTTTGCTTTATGGTTTCTCACAACAGTTATTTAAATAAATAGTTCCAAATCCCTTTCAAGCATGATCTTTTCTCTCACTTGGAAGCTTGTGTTTTTGATGTGGTTCCCCGCCCCCCGCACCCACCCCTCTTGTCGCCTCAGCTAGGAGAATAAGTTTTAAAACAGAGAGTAAATTTAAATGTCTCAAGTTTCTTTGTTTTTACCCCTAAAAAATATGCTATCATGAGTTCAGTGTTTATGGAGGCATTAAAAAACAAAACAAAACAAAACAAAAACAGTTAACTTCCTGGTCAAGAGAAAAGTATAATTTGCATCTTTGCACAAAGAAAGACAACAATTCTTCCATATATGACTATACATTGCATTTTGGACATCTATTTTCTGTGGGATGAAAGCACAGCTTTCTGTCTAAAGGATGAAAAGATCAGGATCAATCTTTGATAAAAAGATCTGCAGGATTTTATTGAAGCCCTTCCAAGTTGAAAACTCTGATCGTTACATTTCACTATTGAGCTCTGGTTGATGAGGTTAGCATTCTTCTTTCTCACTTAGTTTAAATAAGTTTGCATTTTAGAGGACTAGGTAAGTGAAGATTAACTTAGTAGTCATAGAGTATAGTTCAATGAAGTATATGGCATGCATCAGTCTCAGACTGGATATAAAGAGGCGAATTTCTCTTCTCTTGAGATCAAGTGAGAGTAGAGATTGGAAGTAGGGGCTGAATGTCCAGTATTGGATGGGCATAAAGATGGCAGAGGTTTTGCTCAAAACAAACTTAGTGAAACTTCCATATGGAGGTACAGCAGCACAGCTTCAGGGAAATGGGGGTTCTGTCCTAGCTCAACTAATTACTGAGGTGAGACAAGTTACTCCACCTTTCTATATCTCTAATTATTCACCTGGAAATGAGGAATAAGAGCCACTTCTTATGAAGCCTAAATTAGATAAAGTGCTTAACACAGTGCTTAAGTAACATTTTAAAAAATGTATTGATATTATTTCTATTCTTATTATTATCACTTTGTAATAAATGATATTTCTTCCTCACAGTGAGGTTAGAAATCAATAATCCAAAGGAGATTTCACTGTAGGTACCATTACTGATGACACTGATATAAAAACATTTTTATTTAAGGAATGCCACTATATTACTATCACTTGAGAATTTACAAAATAGTCATGTAAATGCCACACATAAGGAACACACATCTCTCTGAATGCACTGTACAATTGAGGATCTAGTAGATGAATTCAAGATTCCTAGAAGTGATGCCAATGCATGAGAAGTCATTGTAGGCTTTAAATAGTCCTATCTTAAAGACTATACTCTATAGTCATAAAGGTTTAGAAAGACTCAGGTCATAGGAACACTGATGTTACATCAGTCAGAATGCACAGTTCTTGGCTCCATGACTATGAATAGGTAAAGATACATTAATGTCGCATTTTGCAAATTGAGTATGTCCCCATCCCCTTCTCCATTTCTTTTTGAATACTGAAGGCTATATCTCTTATGAAATAATTAAGCAAGAAAATTATTTTTCTGTATCATCCCATATATCCCAATGCATAAAGCCAAAGACCTTACTGAACATTTTCAAAAACTCGACAGCTCAAGTATTGGTGCCTGGGCTTCTACTGGACTAAAAACTTCCCTCCACTAATCCTAGCCCTACAAATACAGACATTGCATTCCAAGCTATGACAGGCACATTTCTAACTCCAGAGTAGTGGAGCCATGCTGATTAGGGATATTCTGATTATTACCAATACCAATAATAATGATTCACATGAGGGAATTATTCTCAGTGCAAGAATGCTTTAACTTCTCCTGCTGAGTTTAATATTTCTGAGTGCTCCCAAGGACACCCAGACCTCCAGTCTCACTGGAGAGTGTTACTTGGCTGCCTCTTATCTGCTGTCCTTAGGGAGATAACCCTGAGGAACAGGGGCAGCCGCTGCAACTCTTTAGGAGGTTGTGCTCATTAGAATGACTGGAGTTGGGAGTACTGGTTTTAGAGCTGGAAAACCAGGGTTTCCTTACTCACTAATATCAGATCGTAAGGTCCCTGAGAGCCAGGAGCACTCAGTGTAAAGACGTGGATCGAACGAGTCTTATATAAGGTAGAATCTAGAAGAGCAAATTAGACATTGAGGTGAAGTGTGAGTAGGAGTTAGAAGGACTTATTGGGAAACAATTCACTGTTGTTTTCTAGCATTTTTGCCCATTTTATCACCAAAGACAATGGTTGCTTTATTCCAGGTTATTTTTTCAAGTATGTTTCTGTAGTAAACAGCCTTAGAAGATAGAGAAAGTGTCTCTCTTCAGAGAAAGAGCAGGTTTCTTACAGCCTTGGAAGGTAGAGATAGCATTTCCCTCTGGAGCAAAGGGTGGGCATGCTTCTCATAATAAGAGATGTGAGTTTCCTTAGTTCAGGCTCCTCTCCTGTGATGCCCCACTCCATACATAGATGTCATCTGGCCCTCTGAATGTTGCCCTGTGGAAATTGGGGTATGGAGCACTGACGCAAACATGACACTCATGCTGCTCATTGTGCCTAGAATAATAAAGCCCTTTGTGTTTGACACGGGAGTCTTAGGTCTGCCAGCATCCATGAAACTGCGGCAGAATAAATTGTTAGGTTGCAAGTAGGGTAAAGTGTTAGACACTTCATAGTTTTTGACAGAACATAGAGAAAAGGATACAGCATATAAAAGAACTCTAGAGAGGTAAAAGAGTAAACAGTACCCTGTGATTCCCTTCCTTCTTGTTCAGTAAAAGTTTACTTAGCATCAATTCCTTTATTCATATATTGAGCACCTTCTGCTTGGCAGGTATTATTCTAGGTACCAGGAATGTAGTACTAGGACTGACAGTTTTCCCCCTTCTTGCTTTTGAGCAGAGACAAATATAAATAGGTGGATACATCCATTTTTAAATCTCAGGTGGTTATGAATATTATAAAATGAAATGAAAAGGATAACGTAGTCAGAGATAGCTTCTTTAATTAAAATGGTCAGGTAAGACGTTCCTAAGGTGATAACGTATGGTATGAGGTCTGCTGTGTAGTTTTGGGAAAAGAACATCTCTGAAGGACAGGGAAAAGGAGAAGGAGAGGGAGAGAGAGAGAGAGTGAAAAGGAAGGAGAGAAAAGCAGAGAGAAGGACAGGAAAAGAGAGAGAGAGGATACGAATGAACGAGTGGAGACACTGAGGCTTGAGCAAAAGAAATAAAAGCAATGTTGCTAGAACATAAAGAGTGAGAGGGAAAGTGATACTGGATAAATTTAGCAATTTATACAGGACCCAGATTATGTTGGAAATTATTATAGGCAGTCATATGGAGTAGTTTTAAAAAGACACAAAGTCACAAAGTTTTTTGATGCCATGAGTATTCTGAAAATAAGGAATATATTTGCACTGTAGAATGCAGGTGTACGGATTTCTAGAAAAAAAAATGAGAAAAAAATGCCTTTACCTAGAAACTTTTAGAGAACAGTACTGGTATGTTTGCAATTAAGTACTACTATTACTACTAAAACACTAATAATACTTCTCCTATAACTGAAATAACAATATAAGGATAAGGAAAAGGATGAGGACCTGGAGGAGGAAAAAGAAGACAAGACGACAAATTATAGAGAGACTCATGAGCCGAGAACTATGCTCAGTGCTTTACATACTTTTTCTAAACTTCCAAATTATCTGCAAAATGCTTTGATGCTCCTTTCAGAGGTAGAAATTAAGGCTCAGAGAGATAAAGTTCTTTGCCTGAGATTTTCCATCTAGCCTATGCCTGAGCCAGGATTTGATCCTTGGAATTATCTGGCTCCAGAGCCAGGATCTTTGCAGAATATGCAGCCTTTATTCTAGTGCAGCATCTTCTTTACGCTGCAGATGTTCCTTCCCTTATAAGCAGACAGCTTTGTCATCAGTTGATAGAGAATTGTAGTATCCTAACAGAGATTGTTAGGTTCAGTCATGAGACAAAATGATTGGTGGTTTTTGTCTGCATTGTTTGCAAAGCCTGGCTATATACAGCAGCTGAAATACAACACATAACATTTTTTTTCTTCCAGTTTATGCCATAGCAGACAACAGATGTACAATGTCTATACAATAAGATGGGCAGAAGTGCCTAAATCGATCATCCAGCATGCGAATATAGCTGACCCATGCTTTATTCCAGGTGCTTCTGGGAGTTTGTCCTTTGGAAGAAAAATGATGAGTTTCTGGAAAGTATCGCTAAAGAGGAAGGATTGTTATCCTAGAGAAAATGCTTCATAAATGCACAAAGTCAAAGGAATGGAAACACAAAAACTACCTGAACCAAAAGGTAGGTTTTGATCTAATATCAAAACCAAGGAGATGCGAAATTCAGTCCTTGAGTAATTAGTAATCAATGACATGTTGTTACACTGGGAAAAAATATCTAAAAGAAATTATCTAGACCACTGTTTCCCAAAATGTATTACAAAGAATGCATGTTTCTAGAAATGCTAATGTTTTATGAAATGAGTATTTCATAGTTTGAAAAACCTCTAGCAGAACTTATTTATCCATATTATTTCTTTCTTAGTAACGGAACCCTGTTTAGTTCTGTTTGGGGATGGAGTATAATCATGTTAATATGTATATTATAACCAGATATATATAAATATATATATTTCTCAGCCTATATTTTATCGAGGAAGCCAATGACATGAAAGTCAAATTTTGGATTGTGCTGTGAGAAGAGTTCTTTAGAGAAGGCTCTACCTAAGTGTAAAGGGATCCCATGTAGCCACTTCCTGTTTGACTTTTCTGCTTGGTTGTTATGTGTGGATGGCTGGAGTTCCAGTAGTTAACAATCTTGAGACATTGGTTTTTTTTTTTTTTTTTTTCTTTTATGATAAAATCCATAAGGTAAGCATAATCAAACTGTTTTGTTTCAGTCTCAACCTATCAATAACCAGTGTTGTGGCTGGACCTGCCCTTATGGTTTTATTATGATTGCAAGGCTTTCTCAGCAATAATAATCACAAAACTTATTCTTTACAAGTTCTGAAAATTACATGCCTTACTTGGAGCCACACAGGGAGGCTGATGGAAGAGAGAGAGAGTACATGTGGGCCTGAGGTTCTGCTTTTATTGGGGTGGAGGATGGGGGCTGACAGTTTCAAAGTCTCACTTTAAGTGTATTTAAAACCTAACAGTGAGAATTTAAAGACAAAAACAAGCAGCCCAAATGGTCAGTTATCAAAATCAACAAAGATCTTTAAAATAAAGGAAAGGGTGGGGCAGGGGGCAGGACTTACAGGGCTTGGCCCTTTATCTAGCTAAGTGGCTGGCCTTGCATGAGGTCCAGATAGCCATCTTTAAAGTGGGTGCCTCTTTGAAGTGGATGCCTAGGCAATCAAAGCTTAAGTTGGGCATTTGCATTACAATAAGAAAAGCCAATTGTCAAGGCTTATACTACAAACAGGTATAAATGAAACTTCAGTTTATTTTGTGGCACTCCCACCCAGCATCTTAACTTGATTTTAGTGAGAATATAAAATGCTAATGTGTTTAAGCCATTGGAGCCAGGTCTCTGTTACTTACCAGCAATTGGATGAAATTCCTGATATACCCTGTATATTCCACATTTCTCTTAAAGGTGTGAAGGCACATTTGCTTATTAAAGATCCTGAAAATTACTGTCATAAATAATACAAACATAAGTAAAACAACTATTAAGAAATTACCATGTGCCAGGCACTGTACAAAATGCCAAGGATGTGGGAAAATAAAAGTGATTGATTCTGAGTATGTCATGGAAGTCATTCCAAGATGCTCAGTTAAATTTCGAGGGGTAAATAGGAGTTTTCTGTATAGAGAAGAAATGGAAATACAAGACAGGTAGAAAATGTAATAAATGAAAAGAGGTAGCAATATGTCATTTATCTTTGATATAGCTAGATAATAGAAGTGAGTTGCTCTTTTGGGTAAATATGTGGGCCTGGGACAGAATTCTACATTTGAAGAGATTGACACAGGTCAAACTTTGAAAAATGTTTTGAGGTGGTAAATTACCTCCTTTATTATAATGGTGGTTTTTTGCTATCATTTACATTCCATCCACAACTCTCATCAACTCCACCCTACCAACTGTATTTCTGGGAGAAATCAGTCAGTGTATGAAGAGTTAGAACTCAAATC
>NW_011888811.1:6265683-6305524 GCF_000151845.1 Pteropus vampyrus
CATTTACATTCCATCCACAACTCTCATCAACTCCACCCTACCAACTGTATTTCTGGGAGAAATCAGTCAGTGTATGAAGAGTTAGAACTCAAATCCCCCGCGATGCTTTTGCCTACTGTTTGTATTACTTTACAGATATTTGTTTCTGCCTCTGACTTTATTCTTTGAGGAACCTTTTTTTCTTTCAAGTGCATGAAATGTTTTACCTCCTACAAGGGAGTGTATCCAAGAAGTACTAGTCATGGGGATTTGACAGAAAGCACCACTTTATGCTTTATGGCAGGGGCCGAGTGTACAGATTGGAGCGGGAATTGATGGGTGTTGCATACGCAGTGGGCTTAAGAAATAGGTATTTTTAATTAGAAAGTAATCATTAGGTAACTTAGAACTATATTACATGATAGTAGCCTACTTATGGAAAAGTACATTTTGTTTATTTGTATTTGGACTGCACCTGTTTCCCAAAGGGAATTTGGAGTAGCAAGTGCTGTGCACTACCTCTGCTTTATTATCATTATCCTAGTAAAAGTTTTACTGATGTCCTAGAGAAAAGAATCATAAGAAAGGGGACATTATTGCATATGGTAGAACTTCCTCTTTTGCTACAATTAAATTCAATTTCTATTTCCATAAGAGTGACATATTCCATGAGACAAAAAAGCGGCATTTACTTTGGGAATTAGGAAGACAAAGCGCCATGAAGCTTAGTCTTTGTTTTTCACAAATGGAAATGAAAACACTGAGATAAAAATCCTGGAACTGACCCTTTAAAACATTTATGAAACAAAACTTTTCAAGAATTATAGGCATTTTCTTATGTCCAGAAACATCCTCGGTATAGCCCTATAAAATTCATAAGAATCATGAAAATCACAGATGTTGAGATGAATTGATTAATGGAATGATGATTCTTAGAGAGCATTTAATCCAGTGCCTGAACTTCACAACAAGGAAACAAAAATCTCAGAGCAGTTAAGTGACTTTTCCAGTGTCATACAGAAATAGAGGCTAACTGGGACTTTCTGAACCCTCCTTCTAAATTATTACTATGTGATTTTCCCCAGGCAACTCATTCTCGAGGGAAAGCCCTGGACAGGATTCTAGTTTTGTCTCTTCCACAAAGTAAATAGGTGTATGTGCGAACTAGGCCGTTTATTTTCTGAATTTTTGATAGAAGGTACATTCCTGATACATTCTTAAGAAAATAAACAGCTATAGAAACAACATTTGAATCAGTGTTAGAGATCAAAGACTGAAGTCCTTGTTTAGAAACTAAATGTGACATAATTCAAATCAGATTTTTAAAACTAGATATAATACTATGTACTTGTCTTAAAGAAGGGAGGCATGAGAACACATTATTTTTAAATAATAAAAAAGTCCTTTATTAGTTGCAGCTCCACCAGTTAAAAGATTAAAGAATCTTCCTTAGGTTTCTAGAAATACTTAGTAACCCAGTTTCATAAGATCCCATTATATCACAGCAGGGTTCATGTTCGAGAGCTCTTGGATATAAAAGTTTGACTTTAGGGAAAAAGAAGAGACATAGTAGTGAAGGGAAGTATTCTCTGTTTTAGATTTTCACCTTTACAGTTACTCCTTGAGAGTAATTAAATTAATCGAATAGATAATTTTTACTTTTCTTTCATAAAAAACATATTTAGAGACCATTCAAATATAAATTGCTCTCTGAATCATGCTAATTGATTTTCTGGTAAATCAAGAGATAACTTCTTGATGAAGATAATGATAAGCTCTCAAGAGTATATAAGGAAATTCAGTTTTCAAGAGTTTTACTCTTTTTTTTCAAATTATAAATAAGAAGTAACACTGAATGGAAGCATGAGAAAGGTTTCTTAAAAGGATAAGAATGCTGTTATTCATCACCTTTAATCTTCAAGTAAGAGGAGGGAAACTTCCAAATCACAACACAACCTTATACGTTGAGTAAGACAGATAATACGATGAAGCTTTATGTCACACATTGCTCCACAATTATGGTTTTCCCAGAATGTAAAGACTTTGCAATTGCTCATATTCCATCATGACATGTGCAAGAGAAGGACCATTTTCCACCCCTGTGCTACAAAAGAAATGTTTAACATTTATAGATCAGATAAGTAGAAATGTTTCTAGAATCCAGGAGCCTGGCAGTCTCAGTTGGTTGCCCCATCTGCCTAATTCTTTGCTGCACATTCACCATTTGGATGTTCACCCTCACATGACTCATAAAAGCAAACGGGGAGAGTTATAGCAGGTCTCATATACCTTGGTAATTATTGAGCAGGCATGAATGTGTTACCCAATCCTGACCAAAGGAATAGGCAGGTAGATCTATCAATGTGTCTTCATCAGCAAAAGAAATGCAAGGGGAGAATCATCGCTTTATCACCAGATATGGCTATACGTTAATATGATACCAAGAGCTACTTTAAATATTATGTCCATTTAAATTTACGTTGGGCATCAATATGTCATTCATAAACCCAACAAATATTGAGATTCTACCATGTTTATCCCACTGTTTTAGGTGTAAGATTTACAAGGGAGAACAAGAAAAACAAAGATCCTGCCTACAAGTATCTAGATACTACTGAGATTATATAACCACGTCATATTTGTAGCTCTTTTTCTGAAGTAATTAATTAATTTCAACATTGTTTTCATTTATGCTATTTTTTGACATTCCTGTGGCCTTGTGAAAGAGAGGAGGAAATCTGAGGAGGAAATTATAATATTTGACAGAAAAATGTATATCTTCTGAAGCCTCTTCTTTATGGCAAACATGCTCTATTTCCTAATTTCTAGGATCTTGAGTCTAGAAGGTTTGTCATATTTCATTATTATTACCGAGATTATGAGTAGAATTCGTGTTTTTTTTTACTTTTCCAAGTACCTTCACAAGTATGATCTCGTTTGTCAGAGCTGAGGGCAGTCTGGTAGAACACTGCCTCCTCAAATGATAAACACTGTATTTCTTCCCTTCCAGTGCCCAGTTCCTTGAATTCCAAAGGTCAGCCCCATTCTTAATAAAAGAGTAAAGACCAGAAAACCCTTATAAATTGTGGTGGAGGCCCTCAGTTGGAACGTTAATTTTAAAGTGCTTGAACGAAACAATAAAAAGCTAGTAATCATAGTATGTTGAGACATTTCTTCCAAGTTCAATTTTTTAAACAAGAATACTTTATTGGGTTTAATTTATCTATTCTATATGATATCTGTCATAAATATAGCCTTCCAAAACCACAAAAAATATTAAAATTCCTAAGAATTTTTGCAGGCTCACTAAAGATCTGTTTGCTTTCTTTATAATATTTTGCAAGTTGTAATACTTTTTGCAAATGGGATTTGACAAATGACTGATAATAATGTCTTGATTTCACTCTTACTGTATAATCTGAATTTATTTTATTTCCACATGAGTAGTAGTTATGCAGAATATCCATATATATGAAAAGTAGTATTTAACTTAGTGCATATTTGTTGAGTGGCTAAACAGTCTCAGCCCAAGCTATAATATGCAAAAAACATAAAACAAATGAAAGCTAAATCCTCAACAAGAAACTCAATTTTGTAATAAATAAATAATAAGGTAATGAAAATTTATTAATATATTTATAAATATATGGTAGATAAAATTCAGAGAGAAACATGGCTGCCCCCAATTGAGGAATTACCACAGATGGCTTTTGGGAGATGACAACAACTGAAGTTTTCAGATTGAATAGAAGTTTGTCAGACCAAAAAATAAAAGTTCCAAAAGATATAAAAGCATGGAAATAAATCATAGAATGTGATAAATATATTGATTACTATCTCAGCACACAAAATATGTGTGTATATGCACATTTGTAAGTGTGCGATGGATGAGTGGGTGTGACTTCTAAAGGTGAGAGTGGAGGGGAAGTGTAGAAACTAGATCATGAAGAACTTGAATATTATCCTACAAAATTAAAGAAAATGGGGAGCTGGTAAAAAAGCATTAGATGGAAGATTCACATGGTTATGGAAAAATATTAAGGAAAACCATAGTTAGCAGTCGAATAGTATACAGGAATAAAATGCATCCTAACAATAAATATAAATTGTTACACACTGCATATTTTGCGTACAAAAAGAGTTTAGTGTTCCACTCATATTAAGTTGCCATCTGTAGGGTAGTGCCCCATTCTGTGTGAGGTCACTCATGCTGCAGCAGAGGGCAGGCAGATGGACAGAAAAGAAAGGAGGCATATTATCAGGCATTCAGAAACTTCTGTCACCATGTGCCTAGTGCCATGCAAAATACTCTTTTCCTATCATATATACCCCTCAAAGCCAGCAGTATGTGGAATGTATGAAGGTGTATGTGAACGTATACATACTTTGCCCATTTCTAGTTTATTCTCCACACCATTCAGAAACTCACATCGGATCCTGTCACTCTGATAACTTAAAACCTTCAGGGGCTTCCTATTGTAATTAGAATAAAATCCGAATCCCTTTACATAACCAACAGGACCATGTAGAATCTGGAGCTGGCCTAGTTCTCCAGTCATATTTCAGACATTCTCATTGTTAGTCACTCACTAATTTCCAGCCACATTGGCCTTGGTCATTTCTAGAATAATCCACGCTCTTTCCTGACAAATGGGCTTCTGCACTCACTGATTCTTTAGTACAGGATCTCCTTTCTGTTAGCAGAGTGGCTCCTTTATATACTTCATGTTATATATTAAATGCCACTAGGCTCAGAAAGGCTGTTCCATATGGTTCAAAGTAATATTACATTATGCTGCTCTCCATGGCCCTGGTGACATTAACTGTTGGAAGCAAGATAGAAACAGTTGGCACAATGGGATGCCCCCAGGGTTTGGACTCAAATCTGTAGTTAAAATTTCAGTCGTAAAACTTACAAGCTGTGAGTGTTTGGATAAGTTCCTGAAAAATGTCTTAGCCTCATCCATTCTATTTTGCATTCACAGATTCACTCACTTATCCATTTATTCATTCAGGCACTGCTCTAGACACTGAGGATTAAGTGATGGCCCAAACAACACCTCTGCATTTGTGAAACTTCCATTGATAATGGGAGATACAAATTACAGATATATGTAACTGTGTCAGGGAGTGATGAGTGATATGACTTGGGTTGAGCCTCTTTTTCACAGGTTGATCAAGAAAAGACTTTCTTAGGAAATGGTATTTTTCACTTTATACTGTGTTGTAAAATGAAATTAATAACAGACAGAACATCAACAAGTACCAGTCCAGAAACAGTACTGCAATTCTCCTGGATTAAAATTACAAGTACTGAGACCATTTAACAGGACTGCTATTTGAGGAATTAACTAAAGTGTAAGGTTTGCAGCAGTATAGTACATGAAACCTAATCATGTTCAATAAATGCTAGTTTTTTTCCTGCTGTTCCCATCTCCCATCATACTCCTTGAGATTAAGGAGATCTGGGAAAGATAAAATTGCACTGATGTTGGCCAGCACTGTTATTTCTTGTACACTTATACCTTTTCACACTCTGTGTGCTCTAAATGTGGCAAGTTATAAGTAAGTCTCACCGAAATATAACATAATGAGGAAAAAAGTTGTTGGGTTTTTTTTTTTTTTCAAATTCTTAACCATATTTCTAGTAGCATGTTGGTTGGTATTTCTACAATTAGAATTTCCCAGTAAGTGTATTGTAAAAAGAGGAGGAGGGTTTAATTCAAACCAATTTCAGTGTGAGTCTGTGATCCATCATTTGCCAGCTCTGTTATTCTGTACTCCACCCTGTATCTATGTGTAAAAAAATAATGCGAGACAACAAAAATATCTTTGCAATATTGACATTGGTGACTATTAAGGAGTGAGCTGAAGCTGGATTTATAGACAAGTGGATGAAGTGAAGGAACGTTGCAATGTGCATGTGGCAAAGAATGCCCTATATGTATACCGTTGCATACTCTATGCCTGATCTTCAGTGTAGGTACTCAAAATTCTTTGTTGAATGAGTCAGGTTTGTAATTTACATGATGACTAGAAAGAAAAACTGATAGTATCAATGGATATCATTTGTATTGAGCTGATAAAATTTTACCCTAAATTTTCAATGCCTATAGAACATGAATACTCTCAACTTCTACAGACATAAATAAATGTAAATTCAAGAGTGAATGACTATTTATCAGAAGCTTTCAGAACATGGACCTTTTTTCATTTTAATTGAAAAGATAATTTAAATGGCATTTAATTTATGAGTATTTTTTATATCTTAAGTAAGCAGTACTTATATAAAAGGTTATTTTTTCTAAATAGAACCACCATGTGGGGAGAAAAGTGGGGGTGAAAAAAAAAATGGAACCCAAATCAAGCCCATACACTAATTAATTTACACTCACGTGAGAAAAACTTTCCAACTTTAATTATTTTTGGCACAGTGGACTTAAAGAAATTTCTAGTTTTTAAGTCTTCCTCTTTCCTGTTTTAGGTGTTTTCAGGTAATGACTGAAACTGGGAAAATTCTATTTTTTCTTTTGTACACTTTTAAAATGTAAGGAAAACATTCCTCTTGTTAATAGGAAAATATTTTGAAAGCAATGTTCTCTAAGCTAAAATATACCTTGAAAAACTGAAATTTTGAAAGATTTTAAGAACTTATGCCTAAATCATTGATAAATTGTTCAATTTAAAGTTAATGCAGCCTGCTTAACTTTCAAATGTTGAAATATGGAATTATAATATAAAAATTTAGACAAATATTCTTGGTTATTGCTCCTACTGAATCCCTGTTATTTGTAGTTTACTAAAATAAATCTGAGTCTAAGTATGTAGTTATATTTATCAATTATTAAAAATGTCTTGTATCAATAACATTCACTCAACATATTTGTATATATTTCTATTATGTGTAAGGTAGTGTTTAAGGTGCTGATTATTAGTAAAAAAGCAGCCAAAAATCTATACCATTGTGGAGCCTTCATCTGAGTGGAAGGATAGCAAATAAACAATATAAAATTACATATTTCGTTGTAAGTGTTAAGAGCTGGAGGTAAAAGTAAATCAAGGAAGGGGGATAGGAAGTAGAGGTATGGAGGTGACATTTTAAATAGACCACAGAAGACTCGGCCATGTAAATGATACTTGCGAAACATCTCGAAGTAAGTGAGGAAGAAAGTCCTGTGGTAGTTTGAGATTGAGTTCCGGACAGAGGGAGCGGTAGGGGCAACATTCTGACACACAGTGCCTCCCATTTTAAAAGTGCCAGGCTGCCTTGTGAGGAATAAGTGACGAAAAGTAACTTAAAGAGTATTTACAAGTAAAACTCTTAAAATTCTCGCACATTACATAAATATAAAATCAATAAGTCATGTGTCTCTTTACACATTTTTAAACAGGATACCATAGGAACAGAGAACAATTATTCTCTAGTTATTACTACTACTTAAGAAACAGAGCTGGAATTAAGCCCATAGAACTCTGTTCGAGAGAAAGACTTATAAATGAGATCAAGGACCAGAAAGTTTTTGCTTCAGCTTTTCTCTCCCTCCACCTATACTGCATACAGTAATGTGTCTCTGTGTTAACCTACATAGAAATCATATTTGATCTCATATTTTTTTCTTCCATTGCTTCAAAGGTAGTATCTCTGCTTGAAAACTAAAGCAGGCCATTATAATGCTGTCCAAATAATACAAGCAAGCAAAAAACCCCGTAGTCTGAGTTGCCCAGGTAACTTAGCCAGTTCATTGCCTCAGCAGTTTCCTTTGCTTACTGTAAAACTGAACAAAGTGGTCTTCTCTCTGCCTCTTCTCCTTATAACAACCCTGTAAACAATGAACCATTTATGTGTACTCCAAGTTCTCAAACATGCCTAAAGGGATCACCAGATCACCTGTTCTGTTAAGAGCAAAGTTCAAGCTTCCAGCAACCCCTCAGGGGAATCTCCTTTCTTGTCAACTCCACTGCACAGCCCTCTCACCTTTTTCTTATTTCTTTCCAGCTGTGATCTCTCAACCAGGCATCCAAACCTATTACTGAAAATTTATTCAGAATGAAATGATGAAGAAGAGCTTCAAATAATTTTTCTCCTAAGGATTTACATTTTAACAAGAGGCCAAAAGCTCAAGGTAAGATCCAGAATTCCTTGATTACTAGAGAACAGTTTGGGAAGAATGCAGTGTGGAAGCTATTTTCTAGTCAGTTGCGAAGCAAGCTGACTTTCCCACCTGTCTGTTATTTTTTGTCACCCGGGCATACTCAAAAATAAGTGAGGTCCATGAATCAAAGGAACAACAATTATTAACCCAATTCTATGCTCTTTCATATGCCTTATATCACAGACACCTAAACAAGGGAATAGAGGAAGTCAACATCTCCTACGAAAGATATAGACACAATATAGATAGATAGATAAGTAGATAGACAGATAATTTGGACCCACCATGTGATACAATAGCATGAAAACTTTTAAAATGAGATATCTTCAAATGGTATATTCAATAAGATGTTAATGTCCAAAATATATAAAAAAACTCATGAACTAAACAGCAAAAGAATAATCTAATTAAAAAATGAGCAGAGGACCTCAATAGACATTTCAAAGAAGACATCCAGGTGGCCGAAGATATATGAAAAGATGCCCAGCATCACTTACCATCAGGGAAATACAAATCAAAATCACAATGAGATATCATCTTACACCTATTAAGATGACACATCAAAAAAAAGGAGGGGAGGCAAGTGTTGGTGAGAAAGTACAGGAAAGATTACTCTCATACACTTTGGATAGGAATGTAAATTGGTACAACCATTATGGAAAACAACATGGAGGTTTCTCAAAAAATTAAAAGTAGAATTACCTTTTGATTCCACAATCCCACCTCTGGCATATATCCAAAGAAATTGAAATCGGGATCTTGACGAGATACCTGCACCGCCATGTTCATTGAGGCATTATTTAAAATAGCGAAATATTGAAACAACGTAAATGTCTATCACTGGATGAATGGATAGGAAAATGTGGTATATACCTATAATGGGCTATTATTCAGCCTTAAAAAAGGTAGAAGCCTTGTCATCTGACACAACACGGATGGACCTGGATGACACTAGGCTGAATGAAATAAGGTGGACAAATACTGCATGATCTCACTTATATATAGAATCTAAAATAGTCAAACACATAGAAGCAAAGAATAGAATGGTGGTTGTCAGAGACTAGAGAAGAGGGAAGAGGAGAGGTGTTAGTCAAAGGGTACGAAGTTTCAGTTATTTAAAATAAGTTCTGGAAATCTATACGACATAGGGGCTATGGTTAAGAATCATATACTACAATTTTCCTAAGAGGGTAGACCTAATGTGTTCGTACCACAAAAAGAACCAAAGAAAAACCAAAGGGGAAAGAGGAAACTTTGGGAAGTGATAGATAAGTTTATGGCATTGGTATTGATGATGGTGTTATGGGTACACTTATCTCCAAACACATCAGATTGTATAAATTAAATATTTACAGCTTTTTGTATGTTAACCATATCTCAATGAAGCAGTTAAAATTGTATCATTTAAAATGTAAAACTCACAATTAGGGAACGTGATCTTTTAAAAATTATATTTTTTATCATCCACATGATTGTTTTTCTTTTGCCCTCAATGGAAAACAAAATATGTGTACTAAATAGGAATATTTCTTGAAGGCATAAATCCATCACAGGGAAAACACCTTACCATCAGATAGTTTCTCTCCAGCCTCTGTGGCACCAGCCAGAGAGGCACAGAGTTGCTAAGGTCAGTAAGCATGTGTGCTATTGTGTGTGGACTTGTCCCCGCGGTCGTAGATTAGAGGACACTCAGCCCGGTGAACATGGCACACAGACGTCTTGTTTTCGTAGGCTGTTAGAGCATTTAAATGCATTTGGCAGTCTAAGCACACAGTTTCTTTCTGAAGGAAGTGTTCTGCTGAAGGTTATACCATACTTACCATTAAAACATAAATCCATTGGCTCTTTGTTAAACCTCCTGAACAATGAAATAAAAGCAATTGTCAGTGGATATGGTTCACTGGAAAATGTAAACCGGCTCCTCCACCCCAGGAGAAATGGACTAAGCAATGCAGGAGGTTTTGCACACGCTCTCTACAGTCATCTCTCTTTGTAGGGGAAATTTTTACTGCAATGCTTCTTGTTGCACCTGCCAATTCCTTCTTTTCTACTGAAAAGAGAAATTCCCATTCCATATCGAAGAATGAGTAATGCCTCTAAATGCCCAGAATATATTTGTAATAATTGATATTTTATCCTCTAGTGCTAGGGCTGAAAGAGTGGAGTGTTTTATGTTGAAGGCTCGGGAATGTGCTTGGCCCCTCTGGTGTCCTGCCCAGATTTAGTATACCCACCATCAACACGGGACTAATGTAATTCAAGCACATAAGAGAGCATCTCAAAAAAATACAGGAGCTCCAGAGGCTTGTATAATGTATCAGAGATATCAGAGTTTTCTTGGGAGACATAAAAATATGACACGGAAAATACCCAAGGGAAAAAGCACCTTGCTTTTTCTAAGGAGTCAAATCTGTATTAATAGGGATAACATGCATGAAATTTAGACTCCAAAGCTTGTCACAACTCTAAACTTCCATTGTTTAAATCAGATATTGTTACTTATTACTGGAAACTGAGTCTACTCTTTACCAATATCCGCCAATATATTTTACATCAGAATTGGGGTTGATCACTGTTTTAATAAAATGCTTCATATATCCTTTCCATATATCTTTGAAAAATTAATTATAAAATACATACCTCTTGATTTAAGTAGTTTTTACCATGATTAATACTATCAACTTCAGTGACAAAAGAGAATAAATAGGACATGAGAAAGTAAAAATGATGTTAAAATAATGTGAAGGCTGGCATATGAAAAATCAAGTTTCTTTCAAATATTGGGAATTTAGGGGAGGAAAGCTATTTATGGTCACATGAATCTTATCTGTTATTTTATGAATGTAGGTTTATTAATTTGAATACTTTTTATCTAATTATTTACACTTTTTTTGGATATTCTTGACTGCAAAATACAAATTATAAGCATTTTAGAACAAACTAATATCTACTTTTGGGTAACTAAAAAATACACAATAGATAATTAATTATTGTGTTATTGATTAATCGATAAATTATTAGCATTTTTCTACTCTCTGTGCTTTTTTACCTTACCTGTCTCTATTTTACCTTCTATCTCATCCTCATACCTTCACACTGTAATATTTTTGCCAAATCAAGGAAAGAACACCTACAGAAACCTTACCCCAAAGTGCCATCAATCAAAAATGAAAGTTCCCATTTCTTGTCCTTTGTCTCCAGTTATCATCTCTGGAAAGTTAGAAAATACTCATTGATAAAGGGAGTGGACAAAAATAAGAGCAACGACAGATGTGACTTGTTAGTTTTTTTTTTTTTTTTTTAAATCTTTGTCTGTCCCATATGGAACATGCATATATTTTTATCTGACCACCACTGAGAATCTTCCAAGCTACACAATGTCAAGGCCTTGCCTCTGTGCCAGGGCCAAATTTTTCAAATAGAGCCTCTTAGACGTAAAACCATTTGGGCATATGGATGTTTTAACTTAAATGCAGTTGAATATTAGCAGTGAAATAACTGAAGAAGAAATAAAGAAAATAATCCCATTTACAGTAGCATCAAAAAACAAAATACTTAGGAAGAAATTTAACAAAAGCAATGAAAGATTTGTTCACTGAAAACTATGAGTCTTTGATGACAGAAATTGAAGAAGACACAATTAAATGGATAGATATCCTGTGATCATGGATTAGAAGAATTAATATTGTAAAAATGTACTTAATACCCAAAGCCATCTATAGATTCAATATAATCCTTTCAAAATTACAGTGACATTTTTCACAGAAATAGGAAACACAATTCTGAAATTCATATGGAACCACAGAAATTCCCTAACAGCCAAACCAGTCTTGAGAAAACAGAACAAAGCTGCAGGCATTACACTTTCTGATTTCAAACTTTATCACAAAGTGTTAGTAATCAAAACAACATGCTATTGGCATAAAAATAGACACATAGACCAGTGGAGCAGAATAGAGAGCCCAGAAACAAACCCGTGCATGTATAGTCAACTAATATTTGGGGATCCAGAAATACTTAATGGGGAAAGGATTGTCTCTTTTTTAAATTAATTAATTAGTTAATTATATTAAATTTATTGGAGTGGCATTAGTTAATAAAATTATATAGGTTTCAAGTATACTTCAGTAATGTATCATCTGTATATTGCATTGTGTGTTCACCACCCAAAGACAAGTTTCCTTCTGTCACCATATACTTGACCTCCTTTACCTTATCTGCCTCCTCCCCCTTTACTCTTTGGCAACCACTAAACCGTTGTCTCTGTCTATGAGTTTTTGTTTGTTTGCCTTGTTCATTTGTTGCTCAGCCATAAGAAAAGATGAAATGCTACCATTTGCGACAACTTGAATGGATCTCGAGATTATCATGCTTAGTGAAATAAGTCAGACAGAAAGTTTGAGAACCATATGATTTTACTCATATGTGTAATGTAAAACTGAAAGCAATAAAAGGATAATCTCCTTTACAAATGATGTTGGAAAAATTGGATGACCATATGCAAAAGAATAAAATCACACTCCTGTCTTATACCATTCAGAAAAATTAACTTGAAATGTATTAAAAACATAAACATAAGACCTGAAATTGTGAAACTCCTAGAAGAAAACAGGAAAAAAGCTCTTGACATTGATCTTGTCAGTGACTTTCTGGACATGACACAAAAAGCATGAGAGAAGATATTTGCAGTCTATCTGATAATTAGATAATATCCAAAAATATATAAGGAACTCATACAACTCAATAGAAAAATAAACAAACATTAAAAATGGACAGAGGACTTGAGTAGACATTTTTTCAAAGAAGGAATACCAGTAGCCAATAGGCATATAAAAGTGTTTAACATCACTAATCATCAGGGAAATGGAAATTGAAATAATAATGAGATATCACCTCACTCCTGATAGAATGACCATTATTAAAAAGTTAAAAAATAACAAATAAGGGTTTGGAAAAGGGCATACACTCTTAGAAGGAATGTAAACTGGTATAGCTACTATGGGAACAGTATGGAGGTTACTCAAAAATTAAAATAATATTGCTATATGATTCAGCAACCTTCTGGATATAATCCAAAGGAAATGAAATCAGCATCACAAGGAGGTATCTGCCCTCCCATGTTTACTGCAGAATTATTCACAACAATCTAGATATGAAAACAGCCTAAGTGACCATCTAGAGATGAATGGATAAAGAACAGTGTCAGTTACTTCCTCCCTTTCTCTCCTTTTCTCTTACCTCAGTCACAGGTTCTCCTCAGTCACAGGAATCCTTCTGTACTACCTTCTCATGATGACCTGACAAGGGAGTTGGCAGTGACATGGCAAATTCATGCTGAGACCTTTTGCCCTTTATAGTGAGGAGCGGAGCTCAGCAGAGAATTACAGCAGTGTAGAACAGAGAATCTGCAAATCACTTCTAAGTAGAACTTTCAGTTTAGAAAAGGTGTAGCATGTGCTCCATACATTTTTCAGCTAAAATAAATGCCACTGCCCTATTGTTGTGGCAACCATCCTGACATTCTAAGGTGAACTCAAGTCTGCCCCAGGCTTTTCATGGATACATGTGTCATCCCCAAAAGGGTGTGCAGCTCATCCTGGGCTATCTTCCTGATACTGGCAACTTAGGGCCATTTTATTTGTCTCTTCAAGTTCTGCCATCAAGTTCCAGATGCTGATCAATTAAGAGGAAGGCAAACAAAAGAAAAAGCACCCACCATACATTTCACTAGTTTGATACTTGGGAAAACCTGTCAGTTAATATTTGTATCTGCTGTGGAGAGCACATTGTACTTGGTGCAATGCCACATTCTATAACTGTGAAGTATCAAAATTCGGAATTTTCCACATTAAGGGATCTTAAGTGCTCCACTGTATCAGGACACCTTCCAAGTGACCATTCAAGACAACAGCATCTCACCATCTTGTAAATCTGTTATTCTCTATGGCCTTTAAGTACTCCCATTCGACCGCTAGATGAGGAAAAAGCAAGGAGGACCTCTTGTTGGAAGTATTTTATGGAGCAAGCTTGAAAGGGTAACATATTACTTACTGCTCACACTCTACGTTTGATGAGCTACAGCAAAGCCATATGGCCACACAGAACTAATGGAATAACTGGGAAATTAAATATAGTTGGAAGTACAGATAATAGAAGAAACAGATTTGGAGAACAGCTAAGTAATCTCTACCATTACATCCTTGTTTCGTCTTAAAATTTGGGTATAAAATGGCAAATGTTATGTAATGAATATTTTACCACTGCAAGAACAAAATATTGGGGGAATTGGATCTTTAGAAACAGTAAATTTCTGACATTGATATTTACTAAAAATATCCTTTGGTGGTCCCACTCTCATTGTTTCACTTTTGTCATTTTAGATTAAAGTATTGGGTCTCCAGATTCTCTCTAGTCTATTTCTCATCACTAGCTATCCACTTACTGTCTTTATCTTCAAACGTTCTATCCTCAGAGACTTTGCTAATCTAAAATTTCATTTCACTATGAAGTCTCTTATAACTACATACTGTATAGCAGTGGTCCTCAACCTTTTTGGCACCAGGAACTGATGCTCCTATGAGAATCTAATGCCTGATGATCTGAGGTGGAGCTGAGGTGGTGATGCTGCTCACCTGCTGTGCGGCCCGGCTTCTAACAGGCCACAGATGGGTACCGGTCTGTGGCCTGGGGTTGGGGACTCATGCTATATAGTCTTCATGTCACCATCAAATTCTTGAGATACTAGTCTATATTTCCACTGTCTCATTCTCATCTATTATTTCTTTAGTTTATCTGCCACAATCTGATCTATACATTTACGAAAGCACTAAAATGGCTCAGGTCAATGGTGACCCCCAAATACAAAGTGCAATGAGTAATTTTAACCCTTGTTTCACTTGACCACTCTGCTGTGCTGGACGAAGTTGGCCACTCCCTCTCTTCTGAGCTAAAGCATTCTTTTTCGTGGCGCTGAGTCTTTAGAAACACTGATTTTCAGCCTCCTTTGGTGACTTCTTTCTCCTGTTGCCATGAACCGAGTTATCCATTCTTCTTCATAGGAGATGACAGTTCTGTGGGTCTCCACAAGAGTTTCTGGTAGCAGGGGCCAGGCTGGATGTGGTGGGCCTAGGTCTGCATTTGGGTCTTTGTTACAGATTGGATGGCCTTGATCTTGTGGGTCTGGGGATGCCAACTAGGTCCTGTTAGGATGTCCAGGCTTGGTGCCGAGTTCCACAGTCTCTGTTCTTGTTTCTCTTACATAAAGACATGCTTGTTGCTGTGGGCCTAGGACTGCACTCGACATTCGTTCAGAGAGGACAGTCTTAGAACCATGGGCCCATGCCACCACTTCAGGTTCTGTTAGGAAAAGACAGAATAAATGCTGAGTGCCAATTTCTCAGCTCTACTTCCTGGAAATAGGGAAAGGTGATTAGGACTGTAAACCAAGGACAGCACTCTGGTTCCTGATTCAAAGTCCAGGCCAGAGACAAGGTCCTAAGTCTCGAGTTAAGATTCTCTTACCAGAGGACAGGCTGGCCCTGTGGGTTAAGGTCTCCTATCTACTAGTTTTCAAAGAAGACAGGCTTAATGCCTTGGGACCCGGTTTCCCTTGTATTTATTGTTAGGAAGAGACAGGCTTTGTGCCTTGGGCCCACCACTCTACATCCTTTCAAGGAAGACAGTATTGATGGCACAAATGGAGGCCTCCATTCTTCCTTTAGTTCAGAGAAGATAGCTTTGTTCGTGGGCCATGCACTCCACATGAGTTTCTGTTCACAGGGGCTACCTTGGGTGTAGTGTGAGTAGGTGTTTCATCTAGTCTGTTATAAATTAGATGGACTTGACCTTGGGAGCCTGGGCCTGCACTCTGGTTCCTGTGAGGAGAGTCCAGGGTTGGTGTCACAGGCCTAAGAACATTCATTGTTCTTAGGGTTCCATTTTATACCCTATGTCCTTCTTACCCTTTATACTCTCTCCAGCTTATATTTTCAGATATGATTTATGATGTTTTTATGTGCTTTTGACTCGACTTTTTGTCTCGACTCTACAGAGTTCTAAATTTGTATACAGATATTTATATCTTTCAATCACTTCAAACTTACTTAAATCTGAACCGACCCTAACTGGTTCTGCATTACATCCACAGATCCACCATCCACTAAAAAACCCACTAAAAAACTCAGCTCCAGTTTCTCCAAAATCTACATCTGATAAACATCATTGATTTTATCTCCTAAATATTGCCAAATTTCTTCACTGCTCTGCAGGACCTGAGCATAATCCACATCTCTTCATCTTTCCTGGATCATTCCAACACCTCTCTAGTCTATTTCTCATCACTAGCTATCCACTTACTGTCTTTATCTTCAAACGTTCTATCCTCAGAGACTTTGCTAATCTAAAATTTCATTTCACTATGAAGTCTCTTACAACTACATACTGTATAGCAGTGGTCCTCAACCTTTTTGGCACCAGGAACTGATGCTCCTATGAGAATCTAATGCCTGATGATCTGAGGTGGAGCTGAGGTGGTGATGCTGCTCACCTGCTGTGCGGCCCGGCTTCTAACAGGCCACAGATGGGTACCGGTCTGTGGCCTGGGGTTGGGGACTCATGCTATATAGTCTTCATGTCACCATCAAATTCTTGAGATACTAGTCTATATTTCCACTGTCTCATTCTCATCTATTATTTCTTTAGTTTATCTGCCACAATCTGATCTATACATTTACGAAAGCACTAAAATGGCTCAGGTCAATGGTGACCCCCAAATACAAAGTGCAATGAGTAATTTTAACCCTTGTTTCACTTGACCACTTTGCTGTGCTGGACGAAGTTGGCCACTCCCTCTCTTCTGAGCTAAAGCATTCTTTTTCGTGGCACTGAGTCTTTAGAAACACTGATTTTCAGCCTCCTTTGGTGACTTCTTTCTCCTGTTGCCATGAACCGAGTTATCCATTCTTCCTCATAGGAGATGACAGTTCTGTGGGTCTCCACAAGAGTTTCTGGTAGCAGGGGCCAGGCTGGATGTGGTGGGCCTAGGTCTGCATTTGGGTCTTTGTTACAAATTGGATGGCCTTGATCTTGTGGGTCTGGGGATGCCAACTAGGTCCTGTTAGGATGTCCAGGCTTGGTGCCGAGTTCCACAGTCTCTGTTCTTGTTTCTCTTACATAAAGACATGCTTGTTGCTGTGGGCCTAGGACTGCACTCGACATTCGTTCAGAGAGGACAGTCTTAGAACCATGGGCCCATGCCACCACTTCAGGTTCTGTTAGGAAAAGACAGAATAAATGCTGAGTGCCAATTTCTCAGCTCTACTTCCTGGAAATAGGGAAAGGTGATTAGGACTGTAAACCAAGGACAGCACTCTGGTTCCTGATTCAAAGTCCAGGCCAGAGACAAGGTCCTAAGTCTCGAGTTAAGATTCTCTTACCAGAGGACAGGCTGGCCCTGTGGGTTAAGGTCTCCTATCTACTAGTTTTCAAAGAAGACAGGCTTAATGCCTTGGGACCCGGTTTCCCTTGTATTTATTGTTAGGAAGAGACAGGCTTTGTGCCTTGGGCCCACCACTCTACATCCTTTCAAGGAAGACAGTATTGATGGCACAAATGGAGGCCTCCATTCTTCCTTTAGTTCAGAGAAGATAGCTTTGTTTGTGGGCCATGCACTCCACATGAGTTTCTGTTCACAGGGGCTGCCTTGGGTGTAGTGTGAGTAGGTGTTTCATCTAGTCTGTTATAAATTAGATGGACTTGACCTTGGGAGCCTGGGCCTGCACTCTGGTTCCTGTGAGGAGAGTCCAGGGTTGGTGTCACAGGCCTAAGAACATTCATTGTTCTTAGGGTTCCATTTTATACCCTATGTCCTTCTTACCCTTTATACTCTCTCCAGCTTATATTTTCAGATATGATTTATGATGTTTTTATGTGCTTTTGACTCGACTTTTTGTCTCGACTCTACAGAGTTCTAAATTTGTATACAGATATTTATATCTTTCAATCACTTCAAACTTACTTAAATCTGAACCGACCCTAACTGGTTCTGCATTACATCCACAGATCCACCATCCACTAAAAAACCCACTAAAAAACTCAGCTCCAGTTTCTCCAAAATCTACATCTGATAAACATCATTGATTTTATCTCCTAAATATTGCCAAATTTCTTCACTGCTCTGCAGGACCTGAGCATAATCCACATCTCTTCATCTTTCCTGGATCATTCCAACACCTTTCATTTGTTCTAGCCTTCACTGGCTCATTTTTGCTTTCAAGATAAATTCCAAACTATTTGAAATAGCGGAAACACTTTACTATCTGGCCAAATCTCTCTTTTCTCTTCTCTAGCTACACTCTATATGTTTTTGCTTTGTAATAAAAATATCAGTATTAATATCAGAGTAATGTCATTTTTCCTATGAAGACTTCCTTGTTTATCTCTTGTGGCAGAGTTAATCATCTCTTCCTCTTGGAACCCATAGCTCTGTGTGTATTCTTCTTTTATATCACTTATAACTTTGCATTATAATAGGTTGTTTCATGTCTGTCTACCACCTTGTGATTTTGGGGTATGGAAAAGTATTTTATTCATATTTGTGTCCCTAGTACCTAGCATATAGTAGGCTTACACTAGGTATCTAATACTTATTGAGAATGAAAAATATAGATGAACAAATAAGTGAATTAATTTAAAAATGTGGGGAGTTATACTGATGATCTGTAATCTAATAGACTATGCTATTAAAATTTTAAGAGAATTTTGATCATGTAGTGGTCCTAGACTATTACGGATTTTAAAGCAACTCCAAAATAAGGAATATATTTTTAAGTATTTCTAGCTTTCAGCACTTTAAGCATCAACAAACCGTTCTTCCATTATTTAGAAATCCTATCTTCGAACTTTATAGGAATAGTCTACTACATAAGGTCATTAACCCCAGGTTAGGATTTATTAATGAAAATGAAATGATAGCTTCTTTTACAATTGCTAAGAGTAAAAGCAAAGACAAACTTTTGAAAGAGCAATTTGGCAGTATATTTCAACAGCTTTTAAAAAGTTCATGCCAAATTTATCTACTAATTTTATATCTAACGACAGAGTTGGGGGTTAGTAAATACATTTTTAAGAAAGAATATTGTATTGGAATGTAATATGTTTAAAAATACACATAACAAGATCCCACATCTATTTTTAAAAAAATGTATAAAGTATATAGTATTGGAAATATATGCATGAAAATAGACAGGAGGAAAATATTCCAGAATATTTGTATGTATAATATATATATTACATATGTATTTGTAATATATATTATATAATATATATAATGATTTAGTGTTGTAAGGATAATCATGAATTATCTTCAGTCATATATTTCTTTTATAATCTGAAAAAATAACCAATAAGTAAATATTTACATTGCATCTACTTTATGCCTGTCCACTTTCCCATGATTTCTTCTCAGAAATCTAAAAAACCTCTGCTGAAAGGTAAGCATGCTACATGACCCTGAGCCACAGTTTGCCCTACATTTAGCCTGTTTAGTGGGTGGCTAGTTACTTATTGCCTGAGCAAATAGGAAACAGGAGCTTGTCAAATGAGATACTTCACTTGACATTTTAAAAATTCGAGATTGAAGGTTTTAGTTGGCATTTGGAAACAAAGTACAAGTTTTATAATAAAGAATGAGGCAATGAAACCCAAGCAGGTGGAAGGGAACTAGAGCGCAAAGAAGCAGAGGCAATGATTTGTCCTTCAGAGAGAACATTACTATGCAATACTAACAAGACTGAGCGACCCATCATTCAGCTCCTGAGAAAGATAGAGCTTGGTCTGTTCAGATAGTTTTTCTGTTTCTCAGCTGTATAGTTATCTCTGGTTCCTCAATGCTGATGAAATGTATGTATCATTACAATACAGTCTCTCTCCTTTCTTTCTGGAGATAACCTGTGTCACTGTTCCTTGTAACCAAAATAATCCTAAATAAAATGAAGCTTTTCCAGTTCATCTCGGCAGGATACAGGACTGCTGGTTGTTATAAGATTGAATGATCTATTCCCTGTTTTTGTTCACTTAACCCATTGTTGTTAACTTCATTTGTCACATAGGACTTTAGCCCTTCCTTATAGCAGTTACGATATTTAACTCTGCAATACAACTATTTCTATGTCGTCATCCCCAATAGAGGGTAAGGTCCATGCCATTCTTTAGTGCTCTTTACTGTATTCATTTATTTATTCAGTTAATAAATATTTATCCAGTGCCTACTTTTTCTAGCACTGTGCTAGGCTCTGGGGATGCAGTAATCAATCAATGAGACAAACATTGTTTCAGATCTGTGAGACTTAACAGTGCAATGCAGAAAAGTATATAATAGATGTCACATTGAGTGAAGACTGATTTAAACATTACTTATTGAGTTAATTGGAAATGTTAGATATTCTTTAAATGTTTCAAAGCCAGTTGATTTTTATTATCTAAAATGAATCACTGAAGAAATTCTGGTCTCGGTTGAGTCTTTATGACTTTTGAATAAAGTAGTTTGCCCCTCTCATTTTCATTTTTGTCACCGCTGAAGAATTTCCATTTTGCTGTTCATGAGAACCAGAGAAGCATGGTGTATGAAACTTCATTAACTGCTATTTTGATGCTACGTATAAAGCTCATAGGACCAGGCATATAATGCTACTCCCTACAGTAGTTTCATATGAATGTTTTAAAATATAGATAGTCTAGGATTGTGTTTTTTGTTTGGTTGGTTTTAGCTTTGTGATGAGGACTATTTAAAAATTTCTCATTCAGATCTCATCCAAATTTAGGAAACACAGTAAATTTAAAAAGTGACTCGTATCACTGGGGAACTTGTTAAATATTATAGCACATTTGTACTATGACCTATTATGAAGCAATTAAAAAACATAAGAGAACTGTGTGATGGAATGAAAGATGTTTGGATATGTTTATATCTACGTCTAGATTTAGATTGATTGAGATCTAGAGAGAGAACTATTTATTTTCTGTGTAGTGAACATTATAAATTATCTAGTTGGCATCTGTACCTTCCTTCTCCTTACCAGAATCTGTAGGAATCTTCAAGAATTTACACTTCTTCCATGAATCTTGTGTGTCTCCATGGTTGGTGCCCCCACTCAAGACTTTCCAAACCGTTCTTCCTTGTCAGTGATTGGTTCAGGCATGTGACTCAGGATAGCTGTATGTGCTGTGAGAAGTTTTCTGGAAACTTTCTAGGAAAGTTCTCTCCCTTCTGGAAGCAGCCATGTCTTTCATAGGATGTTGTTGTATGTGTATGTAAGACCCAGAACTGATAAAACCATCCCATTAAAAGCTCGGTGCATAGAGGAGACAAAGTTCGACAAGGAATCTTAGAAAACATAGCCAGAGGCTCTCACTTAAATCAGCCTCGATGCTTACACTTATCCAGACTTCCAGTAAGGTAAGCTGATAAATGTCCTTGGTGCCCAAGCTAGATTCTTTTGAATATATTAGTCCCTCTCATATGTGGTTAGCTTTTTACAGTTTCTGTTACCTATGGCCAATTGGGACTTAAAATATTATGTGAAAAATTTCAAAAATAAACAATTCGTACATTTTAAATTGTGTGCTGTTTTGAGTAGAGTAATGGAATCTTGTGCCATCCAGCTCTGTCCTGCCTGGGATGTGAGTCATCCCTTCCTCCACTGTATTCACATTGCATACGTTCCCTGTCCAGTAGTCACTTGATAGCTCTCTTGGTTATCAGATTGGCAATCATAGTATCACAGTGCTTGTGTTCAGATAACCCTTATTTTACTCAATAATGGCCCAAAGCACAAGAGTAGTGATGCTGGCAATTCAGATATGTCAAAGAGAAGCTGTGAAGTGCTTACTTTAAGTGAAAAAGTATGTATATACAGGAGAAAAAAGTATACATATGGTTTGGTACTAGCCACTGGAGGTCTTCTAACATATTCCTCATAGATAAGGAGAGACTACTGTATTAAGCTTATCGCATCCAAAAATCATCTCAAGGTTTTGCATCTTTGTGTATGTGTGTGAGCACATCAATTTATTGGAAAAAAATAAATTGGAAGAACACACTGATGTATAAAATAAGAAAAGTGTATTTGGGAGAAGAGAAAGGAGTCCTTTACTTTTTATTCAATATACTTCTTTATGGATATATACATAATCGATATTTAATAATATTGTGTTTAAAACATAAAATAGAAATATTAAGAAAAAAATTATTTTTAATAGTATACTCATTCATTGTTCCCTAAGGAAGCCACACTACCATTTTCTGATTTCCAGTAAAATCACTGATGAATCCACTAGAGAGTTCATTGACAAATATTTCAAGTTTTAAATATTGGCAACATTGTTTATTGTAAAGAAGACAAGAGCCAGTGTCAGGAAATGCGTTTCTCTCCTGTTTCTGACACCAATTTAGGTATCTGGCCTCAGGTACAGCATAGAACAGCTCAGAGTCTGGTTTCTCTCATCTTTATAGTGAGAAGAAGAAGCCCGGAGAGCTATTGTAAAGATTTTCCACCCTTTTCTGATGTTTTGTTTCTTATATCCACAAATGAAATAGTCTAGATTGAATACTAGCTAAAAGCAAAGAAAGAGACCAGATAAATTGGCAGTGTTTATTTTCAGTAATCCCAGAATTGCTATACCTTGTGGCAGCTGAGGGATGATGAGACAAAGCACATAAAAACACCATTCTTTTCATTATTGCATGTATTCTCAGGTTAATGTTTTGAAGTGGCTGTTAAAATAAAGACTACAAAAGGAACAGGATGTTTTATTTATTTCTTCTTCTATTGTTCTGTGGTTTTGTAATTTCATCTCAGTGATGATGTTTTCTTTCATCAGGTCAAAAATATATTCATTTATTCTTAAGCATTAACCATTAGTCTTTTTTTTCCTTTTATTTGTTTTTTTTCCCCCCTTTTTATTCCAGGTTTTGAATAAAAGACAGTAGGTTTTGGGAATGATAAAGTTAACTTTTTGGCAATCCACAAAGTTTTTCATTTACTTTCTTATCATGTTCTTGTTCACGACAAGTTTAGTTTTTCATCTGCAAATAAATTCATATTTTGTTAATTGTACAAATTTTTTACTATAATGTAATTCTTTGTTGGCTATTTTGACTTTTTTAAAAATGGTGCTAATGATTTCTTACAAGATATTTTATAATCACTGAATGTGGTTTAATATACATTTTCTTAGGAATCCAATATTCTCGAGAAATAGTTCTAGGGAAATAAAGTCTCCCATGAACAGATGATGAAGTAAAAGTCTTAAAATGCTAATTATTTGTCCTAATTACTTAGCTAATTATATTGCCAGTCAGCCCAGATTTGATAATAAAGTGAGACTCACTCTATACTCTGGTTCTTCCCACCCACTTTTGGCCTTATGTTTTTTAAAGGATCATTCAGTTTATTTTCTGACAGAAAAATTATGAAGTTAAAATATGTCCAGATATTTGTTAGTATTATTAAAATGTACTTCAGGTGGGAAACTATAATTATTTCAGTTTACAATATTTTCGTATTCACAATTAACACTTGTTTTATCTAGTAGCGAAGCTGTCAGGCCTGTGAGGTGATAGGGGTACAACATAACATCTGGACTGCAACAGAGTTCCCAGCTAATGCACAACTGTTGTACACAGTGGTGAGAGTGATTGATGAAATGATGCCATAGACATAAGGAAATGATCTGATGTCCTTTCATGTGGGTGCAATTATAACCTGGCCCACACAAACACATAGAGGGGAGAGCTAGCCTCCCTTATGAAGGACAAATTGCCTGTGTCCTCAGGTGTTCAGTATGGCACCCAGCTGGCAGTTGTATCACAGGATTAGTGTAAATATCATGTCAGGAAGCTTGTCGTGTCATTATCAAGTTGATTGGCATGAAGTGAAGGTAGATTACACTCTTCTGAATATTCTAAGTTGATTGTGAGATACTTATGTGAATGCTCATTGGGTTCAATAACAGAACCACTAGTATCACCATGAATTAAGAATATATAAAGCATTTCCTCAACAAGCTGAGACATAGTGTATCTGAGGCCTTTCTGCTACAAGTTAACCAGATTGATATCTCTTGGCTGTCTCTGCTACTGGAAGCAAATGGCAATGCAGTCAGGACTCACAAGAAGTTATGAAATTTAAGGACCACTCAGTGTTACTGTATTTTCCAAGCCTGTAAAAATAGGCATTTGACTTTTGTGACAATTAACTAAGGTTTGTGCTAGACTCTGTTAAGTGGAAATTTCATTTAACCAGATGCCCATTCTTAGCATTATTTTAGGCATTCCTGGCTATCCCTACACCAATCTCTGTTCACCTATCAAGGCTCCTAAAAATACAAATTCAGTCTTTGTTGACTCTCTTGGTTTTGGTGAGTGTCAGTGGGGGTAGACTTTTAAACACCATGTTCTATGTGGAGGAAATTCTTAAATAGTAATGCTATGTAATGCTAATTCTTTTGAAAGGTTAAAAAAAACCTCAGTGTGCCTTATATAACCTGATCTATTTATACTGTGTCACTAAGGAGAGTCAGCTGCATTTATATTCAGGGTGAATAGAACAATTTATTTGTACCTTCTCATGCAATTGATCACTACCAGTTTACCCAGCCAACTGAGAACACTGAGTTAGGTCATGAGGATTGTTTAGATGTATTAAAATGTTTGGAACTGAATGATTTAATTTTAAAACTATTTAACACAAGAATTCCATGAATAGAGAAATTTAAGCAACAGAGTTCCTGTATCTTCCTCTAGTATCTATTAAAATGTTAGGTTCCATCAGAAGATATTATACGTGACAAAAGTCAATAAGAGACTCTTGCAGTCTCAATCCCAGACTGGATGCTTTCAAGCCACCTTGAGTATTTCCAGCACATGGTAGTCGCTGGTGACATCATGTGAGTTTTTTAATCAATAATAAGCTCTGTAACTGAATATAAAGTAAATTCTTAAATTGTGACCATAATTTAAAATTTAGGAAGGTGAGGAAGGCGATTCTGGATTACATGGCTTCTGAAAAATCTGACTATGATTTCATAGAACCATTATGTCTCCTTCACTTATGTTTGGAAACCCCCATGATCAAACAAATACTATTATATTTGCATCCCTTCTCTTGGCCTTTTAAAATTCTTGTATCTGTTTTATTACTTATGGATGTTTAACATATACTCTCTTCTGTTTTAATTTTTCTTATAATAGAGAGCTTGTTGTATGGTGCACTGTGTGGAACACATTACATGCTATATTTCAATAAGTCTTTATAACAACCTTATGCAATAGGGGCTATTTTTATACCCATTCATGGACGTGGAAACTGAGGTTTGGAAAGCTAAGTGACCTGCCTAAAGCAATGCAGCATATAAGTGATGGAGTGGTGATTTGGATCCTGACTACCTGACTGCAACTTCCACGTCCTTACTATCCTTCCTCCTTTGCTCATTTTTCTGCCCATCCCACCACATATGACTGCAGAACCCAGGTGTTGGGAATTGGAGATGAAAACAAAGGGAAGCCAGTGTCAAATATTGCAAGTCATTGACAGAATTAAAAATAAATTATTTTAGAATTAGAATTTATTTCAGTGCTTCCAAAGTTTTACATATCTTCTGAATTCATATTGATAGAAGGAGCCACTGTTATATATATGGAAAACATATTTCTCCTCCATCTAGCTGCAAAGACAATAGGAAACCTATTGTCATGGCATGCTGAAGGGCAGGCTGAGGAGGCCTCCCCCCAGTCAAACATTTATTACACAAAGGAACACTCTTTGAAAATTTGCTATTAAATCCTTCATATTGTTTCATATCTCACTAATGGGCTTCTGTTTAATTCAGTTTTATTTATTCTTTGCTTATTTTATTACAGTAAAAGGATGCCATTTATAACCTCACAAATTACATTCCTTTTTATATTTGTGTTGTGTGGGAGGTTTTTTTGTAAACCTTACAAAGCAAGGTGTAATGAAAAACAGCCTGCAATTCAAGAAACTAATACAAAGAAAAAAGTGCTTTGAAGAATGGAAACATAAACAAATACAGAATAAATAAGCAAAATGCACTGTCATAACCCCACATTTTGTAAGTATTAAATTATACATTATTTTAAATCTTCAAATTAGTATTTTAGGTTTGACAAATGATTTTAAATTTACTATATTTTCTCAAATAGAATGACACTCAAGTTTATATTTTTCTTATTGTTTTCCTTTGTAATTTTTTCTCCATACATGTCATTTCTGTGTCTTTTGTAATATGTACTTCCATTTCCATCAGTCAAACTAAGAAGTAAAATAAATTAGGTATGAACCAAGTACTGAGAAATTATGTAAATCATACAACTTAAGTATAACCCAAAGATTCTATCAAACTAAAATAACAAATTTGCTAAAAGAAGTATATTCACCTTTTTAAAACAACCTGAAAAATGACAGATTTATAAAGATGCAAAGGCAAAAACCTGGCTCTAAACTTTCTCATCATTTCAAAGTTCATGCAGTCTTAAAACTTCTTCTATAGTATAAACATTATTTTAACTGCAATGAGCCCAATGAGGAAATTATACAAAAAGGGGTGTGAAGAGTCAGGATATAAAGTATCTGCATAAATTTGCATCACTTACACATCCAGAAAAATTTCACTCGCCAGCCAAATTTAGTTTAACAGAGAAGAACATTTTGATTCAGCCTCCCAATTCTGACTGCATCATTTGCTTAGGAGAGCCCTGTATCATCTACGCTTAGAAGAGGTTTTGCTGCTGCTTCTGTACACCTATCACAATCTATTGCACATTTTGGGGAAAGTATTTGCTTAATGCCTATTTTCTTCTACTCTAATAAATTTCACAAGGACAAAACCATTGTCAAGTCTTCCCCCTTTATATCTTTGTGCCCTCTCCAGTGCTGAGCATATAATAGGTATTCATTAAATATTTTTTAAATGAACAAATGAATATATTGGATATCTCATCAAACTTCTTAAGAGAAACAAAAAGCACATCATCCACTGGTCTAATTTAAATCCTCTTATTCCAGTGCTGTGCCAGTTCCCTGATGAAGCTGGCTCATTCTGGTGACTGGGAATAACAGGGTTCACGGGAATTAGAGCTACTGCCTCACGGTGGATAGTTTTGGCTCAGAATAGATTCTGAAACTGTTTACACAGTGTTTAGGTTTGGCAAATGAATATTGGGTTAGCAATTATAATGTTGTATAAAAATGTTTTGAACTTTGATACAGTTTGGGATTCAATTCTGAAGGTCGTTTAGTTCAGTTTTTAGTTACATTTTGCATGCTTCTTAGAGCAAATGTATATATATAAGAATAGATATAGATAATAAATATCTCCTGTGTCTTACATAAGGATATATGTTCAAATGAACCATTCTGGGGCTTCATGCCAATCATTTTTCGAGTATGATATTGTTAAAATAATGTAAGAGGCAGAATTAGGGGACTTCTTTGTACACATGGACTTACTGTCACCTACTTCCTTTATATGTTACATTAAGGCGAAGATGAAGATATTTAACTCAATGAGATGTAGGTTCCCATTAAGCTTTAAAATTCTGAAAATAATTTGTGCCTCCTATACTAATTTGTGGAAAGTGCATGTCTACATAAAAGTATGTGAAACAATATTAACAGATACAAGGTTATAAATATATATCAATTTCCAGAATAAACAATATAGCAAATCCTGAACTGTTTAGAAAATACTTTATAGCTCTTGGGAATTCAGTTTATTCTACCTAGCTATAAAGTTTATTTCTTTCAGAACTATTTTGTTAACTAAATCAATTTCTGATTTATAGAATCAGAGAAACATTTCTGAATTAATTTCTAATGTTTAATTTCACTTGGTATGCCTAAGCCCGAATTTAGAGTTGCCCCATTGGGTAATTTCTGCTCATTATCCCAACCTTCAGCTCCATCTAAATGGAAACCTATTTGTGTGTCTCTTTCTTTAGGAGTGAGCAAAGATAATGAACAATGATTAAGTGATGTGTTCAGTTAATCAATACATATATTTTAGTCTCTCATTTCATCTGTTTTATTGTTTTCTTCCAAAGCCCTCCTCTTGAAGCTCTGCAGAGTGGCCAGTTTTCTAACTCTTTTTCCTTCCTATCTTTTCAGCTAGGGCTTTTTCTAATTCAAAAATGCAAATGTGTTATTGTGCTTGCTTGCTTTTAAGCATTCTGGCTTTTTTCAAACCGTGCTTCGACTCAGCCATAAATATACATTTGAGCATATGTGAATCTCAGGAGCCCCACCACCACCTTAGGTCACCGCCACCAACTGTGACCTCACTTTTCTGAACTCAGAGCATGTGAAGTACCTGTGACTCTCACTCAATAATTAATCATTTCTGCCTTGTAACATTTTGATGTATACTTAACATCATATAGTTATATGATTTATCAGTGTATCTGTGCACAGCCACTTCACAGCATGCTCCTCGAGAAATAGTCAAAGTCTGTCCTACAGGATGCATTGTAAACAAAGAAAATGTGTGCTGATTGATTATTTAATTGATCGACTCTATCTGTTTAGCTATGAAGGAGATCAAGCAATATGAATAATGAAAAGTTAAAAATGTCTTCTCTAATCAGATTTTCTTGAATTATATTAGCTCCTGGGAAGCAGTTGTGAGAGTTCTCAATAAAGTGTCTACAGATTTCTTTGCCATTATCGGAAAATGTGAGGACAAGAATAAGGTATGAGAGAACATAAGATGAATGTTATGCTTTATTTCTTTAACTGTCTTGCTACACTTCCAGTCCTAATTTTTCTACATTTAAGAAATAGTGCCCCAAGAAGTTAATAGTGTGACTTCAATAATGGCACCAAGGGTCAAATAAATTTGAGAGTAACTGGCATAAGCAACATCAAACAGGTTTCTTTCTTGCAGAATTCACAGAGCTTTTAATATTCTCATACTTCCAAAAAGGTGGGGCATAGACTATAGTACACCACTTTACCCAAATTTGTATAAGCGTAATTTTTTTAAAGCATGCTGCAAGATCTTTGTGCCATAGTGGTTTTTTTTGTGGAAACCCTGAAGTAGAAATTTCAAGCACATCTTACATAATCCATGATATTTGGAAATGGATTGTCAGTTGCAGAGGATCATTTCTTTTTTTTTGGACAGAAGTCCAATATTAGCTTAGGTTAGGTCATTTGTTTAGTACTTTGTTTAACAATATAAGGCAGATCCTTCAACCCTTCTCTTTCCTACATGGCCATTTACTCCCATTGTGTTAATGAGGTTTATTATTATGACAGTTATTGTTTTTCTAAAATTCATCTCATTTAACCAACTGGCTTTCAAAACTCTATATCATTTTTGTCTTCTTCTTCCACTGTGTCGTGATGTCCTCTGCAGATTGTGTAAACTTGTCTACCTGTGTTGGATAGTAGTCTTAAAGCCAGAAGCTCTATATCTAAGTGATTCATTCACCTCCCGATTCATTAACTATGTAATCTAATTTGTTACCTTTCTCTCTAAGGCTCAGTTTCATCCTCTGTGTAAGGTTGCATAATGATCAAAAATTACATGAGAGTCTTTGTACATGCAAGATGTTATTTTTATGTCATTTTATAATTTTTTTGCAATTCTTCATATTTTGGTTAATGGGAAACTGTTAATAGTTAAGTCTAGGAACTGAAACAGGAAGTGGTAAAAAGCACAAGGGAAACTTCTACATTATACCTTTCTGTGCTTTTAGCAATTTTATTACTATTTTTTTAATTTTTTTTATGGTGACATTGGTTAACAAAATCCAATAAGTCTCAGCAGTACACTTTAACAGTAAGGCATATATATATTTACACTGTGTGTTCACCTCCCATAGTTAGATTTCTTTCTGTCACCTCATATTTGACCCCCTTTTACCCTGTCTACCTCTCCCTTCCCCCATCCTCTACTCTCTGTTAACCACTAGTTTATAGTTCATGTCCATGTTGAAAATCAAATGATATCACTTATATGTGGGTTATTATTATTTTTAAAAACATTTTCCAAAAATATATAAAGAATATAATCTCAAACCAAGTACCATGGTAATATCTGTTTATTTCAAATAAACAGATATAGACACAAGCCTAAAACCATAATTTAAACAAATGTGAGACTTGCAAGGGCAAGACAAAATATTGATAAAAATGTTAACAGCCTATTCAGTTGTTTATAACTCAAGACTAAAAGAGCTAGCTAGTGCCCAAATCCAAAGAGAATATACACAAATGATCTGCCAAGGCATAGTTCTCATCCTTGTACATCTTTGATGGGGAAAGGCAGTGTCCTCTCAAATCTTTTATGGATTTGACAAAAACATTAATCATGGCTTTTGTTTGTACTATGAGAGCATCATTTTTTAAAGGAACCTTTCTCATGTTTCTCACATTCAGATGCGAATCAATTACGTCCTTCTTTGCCTTTGGATAAAAATCAAACAAAACATCCATTAGCAAATTACCTTCATTAAACTCTGGGGACACTTTTAATAACACTTTCAGAAACACATGGAGCCCCCAGGGGAGAAAGTTGCTAAAGGAGCTGATCATGGAATTAGAAAAAATTTACTCTTACACCTGAAAGATTTTATGACAAGTAATATTTTCATTAATAGGCATAGCTTTCTTTCCTCAGATTAAAAAATGGATTTACTTTTAGAGAACTATAGAAATAAGTCTGTCTTACTGCTTATGTCAAAAAAATTGGGTTACATTTCGTCAATGTTAATAAGATGAAAATTAGCAAATAGACTATTTGTAAAAGTATAAGTGTGTGTGTGTGTGTGTGTGTGTGTGTGTGTAAAGTAAGTGTAATAAGTGATAGAAATATCTGTAGCTCTGGGTGAACATTCTGTGCATGTTCTTTTGCAGCCCTAAAATCAGGTCTATCAATAAGTCTAGAACCCTCGTACTTACTATATTTTAATAATAGTTTGCTTCTTCAATTGCCTTTGGCCTTTAACTACCCTCACCTTTTCCATTTCTATTGGAATTAAAGTGATGCAAGCTTTATTAGAATTTGAGAAGTATTTGTCAATATAAATAGAGTAAAACTCTTAAAAGAGTTTCTCCTAGCTGGGGCTTTCAGAAACCTTGACCTTTCAAAGAAGAGCTCTAGATTTTTTACCATTTAAAGAAAGTTATGCCATATAATCTGGATTTGATTTTTTTGTTGAACATGGGTGGGTGGGTGGATGGATGGATGGATGGATGGATGGAAGGATGGATGGATGTATTCTCCTACTCTATAAGTTGTCTTTTCACTATCTAAATGCTATAAATGATGTATTTTGATGAACTGCAGTTTGTAAAATTAATGTAGTCCAATTTATCTGCTTATTTTTCTGTAATTAGTACTTCCTGTGTATATTCTGTTTTCACCTGGCCAAATATATGTTCTCCTATGTTACTTCCAAAAAGCTTTTGTTTTTTAACTTGTATATTTAGATCTATAATTCCTCTGAAAGTGATTTTTATTTATGGTGTGAGATATAATTCATCTTTTTTCCATATAGATATTCAGTTACCCCAGCATCATTTGTTGAAATCAATAAAAAAGGGGGAATATATAATAGAAAAATAAACAAGAGATCTGAATAGCTCCTTCACACAAGAAGACATCCAAATTAACAATATACATGCAGATGGCCAACAGATATATGAAAAGATGCTCAATATCACTAATCATCCGAGATATGCATATTAAAACCACAGTGAGATGTCACCTCACACCTCTCAGAATGGATATCAATAAATCAACAAATAAGTTTTGGCAGGGATGCAGAGAGAAGGGAACACTCATGCCCTTATGGTGGGATTGCAAATTGGTGCAGCCAGTACGGAAAACAGTTTGGAGGCTCCTCAAATCATTAAAAATAGAGCTACCTTATGACCCAGCAATTCCGCTTCTGAGTATTTATCTGAAAAAACGCCAAATACTAATTTATAAAGATATATGTACCCCTATATTTACTGCAGAGCTATTTACAGTAGCCAAGATACGAAAGCAACCTAAGTGCCCATAATATATGTTTGGATAAAAAAGATGTGGTACATATATACAATGAAATATAACTTGGCCATAAAAAGGATGAAATCTTACCATTTGCACAAAATGGATGGACCTAAAAGGTATTATGCTAAGTAAAATAAGTCAGAAAAGGACAAATACCATATGGTCTCACTTACATGCAGAATCTAAAGAATGAAATAAATGAACAAACAACAGAAACAGATCTATAGAGACAGAGAACAAACCAGTGGTTGCCAGATTGTTTGCCAGGGGTGGGGAGTGGGGGGAGGGGTGGTGGCAGTTGGGAGGGTGGGTGAAAATGGTGAAGAGGTTAAGAAGTACAGATTGGTAGTTACAAAATAGTCATAGGGATGTAAAGTACAGCATAAGGAATATAGTCAATAATATTGTAATAACTAAGTATAGTGCCAGGTGTGTACTAGATTAATCAAGGAGATCACTTCATAAATTATATAAATATCTAACCACTATACTGTTCATCTAAAACTAATATAAAATAATATTGAATTTCAAGTATAATTGAAAAAATAAAAATAATTAAAAAAAAGGAAAAAAGTAAAGTGATACTTGTAATGAGACTTTTCTTTCAGTGTCTTCTCTATAGAATGAGTTAATTTTGAGGCTGAAAGGGTACACTAAAACTACTTAAATTATATATTATTTTTAAAAGATTTATTTATTAACCTTCAAAGTTTTATTATATCAATGGATACATAAAATATTCATTTTTCCCAAAGATAAATTATTTTACAAATATAGTTTGTGTCAATCAACATTAAAACAAAATTAAAACCTTTATAATAAAGACTAACATAAGTAGATGAGAGTTATTACAGATATTTTTATATATTGTTTAGTGTTTTATCTATATCTGTTTCTAATATTGTAATTCACAGATCCATTCTGTTATCTGACATTGGAAGAAAAGATTTGAACTTATGGCTGCATTCTCAAAGAAAAAAATCAGTTCCTTCTGAAACGCAAAACAGTAATTACAGGCCCTTTTTTTTTTTTTAAATAAGAGAATAATTTCTCATTTTAAGTTCAAGGCATTTCCTTGAACAAGAGGGCTTCTCTAAAATATCAGTTCAAAAGATATGTACAAGTTTCCCACACTTGATAAAACATTGTGATTTTAGCTACCACAGAAATTTTTCAGAATTCTTTTTTTGCAATTGTAACAACAGCAAAAGGCCTATATTGCAAAACAGTGAAATGCATCACGTAGATAGAAGTTTAGACTTAAAAATTCTGTTAGATAACCTGCATTTTATTGTTGTTTTACTATACAGATAGCATTTGAAAAATCCATGTAATATAATACTGTGAAATATTAAACTTTTTGTCTGACTGCATAAACTATTAACTGTATAAACTGAAGGCAGAATCTGATCTCAAAATCTGTTAGACTCTGTCTTAAAGTATTATAGCCATAAACTCAGATTTATACTCACTACCAGTGCAGCCTCATCTCTTGTTTTTCCTTTTCCTTTTCCTTTCCAAGTGAAAGGAGAAAATTTTCAAGAGGCAATGGTGAAGGGTAATTAGGAGCCAGATCATATAAGACATTGTAAGCAATGGCCAAGAGGCCAAACTTCATAGTTAGAACGGTAGCAAGCCATTAAAGGAATTTAAGTAAGTTTACATGGATCAAACTTGAGTTTTACAAAAATTAACTTAGCTGCACTTTAGAGAGTGGATTTTAGAAGGGCATGACTGAGTCAAGTAGAGCAACGTGGACATGTTTGTGGCAGGAGGAGAATAACAAGCTTGGTGATGGAATTGTGTGTTGCAGGGTGCAGAATGAAAGCAGTAAGTCAAGTTTAACGCCTGTGCTTGGATAACTGACCATATGAAAAAAGTGTCATTCACTGTTAGGATTTTAGAAGAAGGAGCAATTTGTAATGCCTCCTTTATCTCTTTAACAGTTTATGAATTGTGAATATAGTGTATTACATAGCATCCCCTTCTTACATTATCAATCTTTATATTATAAATACCATGTATGTCATAAATTATAAACAAAAGGATATTTAAAAAACTTAAAATATATGTATAAATGCCATTAGTAGGTCTTACAAAATGGAATAAAATTGCATTTTGTCATGAAATTCATATATTTTTGGCTATCAATTTATAGATTCGATAGAGATTCTTAAGTATGCTTTTTTTTTTCTGAACTGTCCAAACTGCTTTTAACCTCATCCTGTGTATTTTACACTTTCAATATTGAATATTTCAGTTTCAGAAATTCCATTAGGTTCTGCTTTATGACTTTCACCCACCTCCTCATTCTGTTCCTCTTTTCTTTTATATCCTTGAATATTAGAAATTCCTTATTTGCTAACTCCACCATATCAGTCTCTTCTGAGTCTTCTCTAATGACTGATTTTCCTCCCAGCTCTTTCTCACATTCCCCTCACTTCTTCACCTAATAATTTTACAAGAGATTTTTAATATCACACTGTTGAGACCTATATTTCTGTTCTTTATAGATTAATGTACTTTATTCTGTCTGGCAGTGAGTTACTTGCAGAACATCTGAATCCTTTTAAAACTCGTTTAGATTTAGCCCTCCTGCAAAGTCATGATCAGTGCTCTTTGCTTAATGGTCTGAGTGTTCAACAAAATTTGTTTCCTGGCTGCTTAGAATTTAAATTCTCCCAGCTCTGAGTGAACCATGAGAATGTTTTAGTTTACGGCACCCCAGTTACATTTGCCTTGCCTTGTAGAATTTCATTCAAGGTGTACCTGGTTTAGTGTTCAACATCAGACTCTTGGGCCCTTTTCTAGACTTTTGATGCTTTATCTCTGCATAGCTCTGTTTTCTTTGGTGCTCTGACCACAAATATCATCTGTCTCAGGCTCTTCAAACTCCAGACTCTGTCTACTCAACTGATTAATTTGCTGTGTTCTATTTGGTTTCCTTATTCCTGAGCTGTGATCCATAAAGTACTCCCAGAAAGCCAAGGTAATTGTAGAGCTCACCTCACATTTTTGTCTATTCTCAGGGCTCATAATCCCGCCTAATGTATTGATCAATGTCTGTAAGCAATTGATTCATACGTTTATCCACTTTTTTATTTCCCATCATGGGATATCAAGTCTGGCTTTAGTTCATCATGGCCGAAAATGCCACATCTATATTTAAATAACACCTAGTGTCTCAATTACTTGTTTGGTTTGAGAAGATGATGTAATTCTCTAATTCTTATTTTATTCACTGATAAATATGAACCTGACAGAAACTAAGTATCACTTTCTTCCTGCTATACTTGCAATAAGAAGCGGCCATGTGACTGTCTTTTGTCCAATACACTATGAATGAAAGCGATGAAAAGTCTTTGAGTCTTGTCCCATCGAATATCACCCAATGGCTCTCTACCCATTCCTTATCCCTGTTTTTTTGGATTAAGGAGGAATGATTCAAGGACTTGCAAGATAAGTTCACAAAATGGAAGGCTAACTGTGAAGAGCATCCACATTGTATGATTGCAAATAAACATATTTGCTCTATAGGTCTCTAAACTCTTAGGGCAGTTAGCCCATCTTGACTGAATGAGTGAATAATAATAACACCTATACAACACATTATCATGTTATGCCAGTGCAATTAAATAAAATTAGAAACATTGAAATAGATAAGTGCCTGTTAATGACAAATCTTAATGCTGTTATTGTTATTCTTTCTAATCCTACTGTATGTCTTACTATTTTTAGTAAAAATAATAGGTATTTTAAATAAATATTACGTTCCAGATATTTCATAGAGCAAATGCACAAAAATTTCACTCAATTTTATATCTGCACATATGCAATAAATGTGTATAACCATTGCAATCCTTAGTTATCTTGTAATATTTTCAATTACTTTCGAATGGAAAATTGATTAAATGGAAATTTATTAAAGGTATGAGCTTTTAAGGCACTGATAGCTTCATCAGAACCATCCTATCCTTTGCTGTGCCTAATCTAAGATATATTTTAACTTTAGCTGTTTGAGTCTCAGTGACCTCTCAGATTTAATATAGTGCACTCAGTATGGCCAGAATAGTCATCTAGAAACCAAAGTTGAGAATTCTTTGCTGATGAGGAAAATATTGACAGTAACAATGTATCAACTCTGATGGTCTGTGAGCAGAAAGGAATAATTATTCCTTCTTCTAACTCCAGGCTTTCTCCTTGAAATGTATTATCTATTATTAGAAATTAAGTAGACTTTAGAATGTCACTTGAATTCTCTACCTCAACACTGTACTTGGATGATTAAGCAGCCACAAGGATTGGTAATGATCTGAGTTTGCTTTTAATAACAGGTGCCTTAAAGTCAAGTCAGGGAGAGAAGTGTGTTTAAGAAGGTGGTGGTTACTTTAAACTGCAGATTAAACAGATTGCACAATATGGTCTTCTATGCAAGACCCAGGGTGCCATTGCACACCATGCATGGTATGTTTCCAAGACCTGTCTCATTCATTTCAGGTACCCCAGCAAGAACATTTTAAACACTGTAAAAAGTCCAGCTGTTTGTGATATGGTAAAAATCATGCATTTACCAGTTGTTAGTGATGTTTTCTGTCTTGGCACTTCATTAGTGGTTTTATGTATTTAGTTTAAGCAATTAAAAAAAACTGTCAAAGTATTTGTTTATGTCTCAGAAAAATCTGTTCATGTTAACCAGCTTGGATAACAAGTTTTTATTCTTTACATCTTAAGGAAAAAAAACAAAACAAAACATTTCTCTATTAACTAAAAGGATAGTTTCCCAACTTTGGTGTCCCCTGGTAAATAGTTGGAAAACTGTCATGTCTCTTACAGATTATTGAAATGGAAATGTAGAAAGAGCAGGTCATGGCATAATCACTTTGAGATAACTATATAATACTTTATTTCATAAGGTGATGTAAAAATAATGTTACACTGATTTATGTAGAACACTGAAATATAGTTATGTAAATGTATTACATAATGTAAAATACAAATTTATATATATGTAATACATGTATATGTATATTTGTGTGTATTTATAGTAGTAAAATATATGACTATTACAATGGATCTCATTTTAAGGGCTCAACAAAATTATCTGGTCTAAAATGTCCTGCAGTTGTCCTGAGTCTGTCTGTCAGTCTCTCTCAAACTCTCTAGAACCTGAGCCAGTCAATGGCCTTGCAGCTTGAAGGCCATGGTCGCCCAGGGTCTTAAGTGTTAATCTTCACCACAGAAATATGCTGCTTTTTTTTTGGTCACATTTAAGAAGCTTTCAATTTGGTAAGTTCATTATTCTTTAATAAAGAGTTAGCAACATCCCACCATGTGCAGCAGTTCTTCTAGGTCCTAGGAAAACGGTGAGCCCCTGCTTTCATGGATGCTGCAGGCCATGAACGTAGCAGTTAAATTCACACAAATCTGTCAGGTTGCATCTATGATAAGTGCTATGAAGGGCTGGTATTTGGTCATGTGAAAATATAGGCAAATTTGCCTGAGTAAGAGTAGTCATAAAACACTTTACCTAGAAATTAATGATTGATTTGAAATCTACACAAAATAATGAATGAGGCAAAAAGTAGACAGTTTTCCAAGTATAGGGAACATACTTGTGCAGGTTATTTTAATGAACTGGAGATTAATGTCCTTCACATGGATGGAAAGCTGTCACTACAAAGAGCTACATCTCTGTTGCTCTCATTTTTATAGAGCTCCAACAAATTTAGGGAAAGCAAAATGAAAACTAAACCTCAATTTAACTCCAAAGTACAGTTATTTTTTAAAAAGTCAATGATGTTTATTTTAAAGGTGAGATTATCGGATGATGTTTCTTCTGGCAATATGTATTCCATTTTTTTACATCCATTTGCTTTTAATTGCTTTTTCGATAACAGTGATAAAAAATGCTAGCTCACAAAAGTAGCAAATAAAATAAAAATTGGAAAAACTTATTTGTTGGACATTAATACCCATTAATAATCAACAGGATCCTGCCAGACTTGTTGATGGAATTGAACTTGAAGCCTTTCCTTTACTCACACATTATTTTTGTCAGATTTCAGGTCATCCATAATCTGAGAGTTAGTAAAGGAAGAGAAATCCACAAATCAACTTTAAAGTCATTTAAGAAGAATAATTAACCTTCAGAAAAGTTTGACACTTCTCCCGTGTGCCATTTTTTTACCTTCAGAGAAGACAACAGGGTTCACCACTAAGAAGCACTTCTTCAGCACAGGTAAGTCCAATTTTTCATTGCCATGAATACTTCACTGTATTAGTTTAGTAGCCACCTTAGATAGCACTTTGAGTTGGCTGAATGGATGACTTTGAATAATAACATTTGTTTTATTCATGTGAGTCAAGTATTTCACTAATTAAGCATTTATAAAGTCCTTATTGTCAAACTATTCAGTTGAACATTTTTCTTCTCAAAAAAGTGAAATTTATGCTTGAATTTTATTCAAATATCCCTAAGATTTTTTGCTATCAAGCCATAGATTGTCTGTATAGTAGAATAATCTCTTGAGAAAACTTTAATTGGTGACTTTTAAGCCAGTGGGCAAGAATTATTTGAAGATTGCTGACAGCATCTTTTATGTCAGTTGATGCCTATGGGTTACAATGACAGAAGAATTTCTTATTCCAAGAGCAGCAAACCAGATTTGTTGCCAAGATCCCAGATGGCCCATACTTTTATTACAGGCAAAACTTTGCTTGGCAATGAAACTTTCTATCATTTCAAAGATCTCAGTTGCCTTTGCAGTTTCTGAAAGGACTTTACAAAAAAAAAAAAGGAGGGGGGATTTTTTTTTGATGTCGTTAGCATGCATGCAGTAAAGAAAAATCAAAAGTTGGTTACAGTGAGTAAAATCAGTAGTTTATTTGTTGAATGATGAAAGAAAATAGTGTCATTGCAATTATACTGTGCTCTTTGTCAGAGAGTCTTCGAATGTCAGCAGACACGTAATGGATGTCATCATTTATGAAAGGTTTGCTTTAATTTTCTTCCTCTGCCCTAAGCCACAAACTAGACTAATTCATACACCTTAGCCTACTAAGGTTCCATCTGTCAGTGGCCTTGCTTTGAGAAAGCAGTAAGCAATGATATATAATTCAAGTCAAAGCATTTTTATTGGGGCAAACCCAGACTTTTGTAAATTTTCAGCAATTTTGAACTGAGACTTTATCTCTTAAGAAATGATTTCCATCATCTAAAGTGTTTCTTAACATGGGAAAAAGTAAAGTGGTCCTTCAGCTTTTATTACTTTAGGCTCCTTTTGTCAGTAGACTTGGAATGGAGTATGCTCCATGTTATATGTGTTTGTGTTAGTTAGGGTTCTCCAGAGAAACAGAACCCAATAGGAGATATATATAAAATGAGATTAATTATCAGGAACCAGCTCATGTGACCGTGGAGGCTGAGAAGCCCCGTGATGCAGGAAAGCTGGTGGTGCAGTTCGAAGGCCTGAGAGCCAAAATGCCAGTGATGTAGATTCCAGTCCAGGTCTGAAGTCCTGAGAACCAAGCATACTGAGGGAAGTAGAAGGTCAGTGTCCCAGCTCAGCAGGCAGGCAGAGAGCAAATTCAGTCTTCCTCCACTTTCTGTTCTATTCAGGCCCACAGCAGAT
>NW_011888811.1:6307929-6311464 GCF_000151845.1 Pteropus vampyrus
TATATGTATTTTATGTATATTACATATGCATCATAACCCAATGGAAAATGTTTGAAATCTACTGGTTTTGCTAATTTCTTTTGGATACCCTACTAATTTCGTATGTCTTTTTTGCTTCTAAGTTTTTTCTAGTCCTGATAAGAACCTATATTTTCTGTAGTTTCAAAGTTAGACAGCTTGGTAGAGCAAGATGCTGAGGTGATCTTTAAGTAACTGGGGATGTTCTCTGTCTTGAATATTCGAAAGTATATGTGACTCAGGAAAATATAAATTCAACAATCCTCCTTTCTTCCTATTACCTGAGATGAAGTATTTTCTGGAGCTTCTTATAAAATTTGTTCAAAATGTACTCTTATGAGATCAATATAAGATATCACATTACTCACTTCTATACAGAATTGACTTCATGAGAAAAACGCATTCATCCAAATTCCCAACAAACTGTTTGCTTTTGTTTTTTTCAGGCTCACTCTGAGATCTACCAGAGACCACTACTCTTAAGGAGGAGGGGCCTATGAACATAAGTTTTACTTAAGAACGGGAAAGTTCATTTGGAAAAAAAAACCCTAATTATGATCATAGGCTACTCTTCTGCCTTTGAGTTTGCCCTTTTCTGGTGTTTACTTTTAAGCAATATCTGTGTGTAAATTTAATACAAAGTGCTTTATCATTCACGGCTTGATGAGAAAATGATATCCCCTCACACACCAACTGACATGGGAATATACTTGTTCCTACTCTGCAGGCCAATATACTTCACATATTCACATTTCAGAATCTTAGCAGTTTAACACAATACCCAACGCTAGAGCATTTCTTTTCCGCAAAGCGGCGAGGGACAAAGGGCAAAACCATGACCTTTTGTAAGTACTAGATTTTCAAATGAAAATAGATAATAGTCATCTATTAGGATATATGATTAATTTCCCTGTGTAATTTGTATTTGACATAAAATGGACCTGCATACTCTGGTGTCCTTGGTATTTGTTAAGTAATTTCTCTTGCAAAATCTGATGTCCTAGAGTGACACACTCCATTTGGAAATTTTGATCCAGCAGTTAAAGTCTCTTCTTTTCAGAGTATCGCACACATCTTATTTTTAGTAAGAGAGGCTAATCTGTGTGATTATCTTCTCCCTCCCTCCCTCCCTCCCTCCCTCCCTCTCTCATCCCCATTCCCAACCTTGGAATCTCTCTATCACTTACCAGCGTGTTAAGATGCCTCTCACACTTGAAGAGCTGTTATGAGCTGCTGAAAGGAAAGAAATAGCAGGTGTAGACTGGGAGAGTGCAGTGTGAAGATTCTGTAGAGAAGATGGTGCTTACAAGAAACTCAGAAATAATGAAGATGATAAACTCTGGCTCAGACCTGGTTCCTACTAGATAAAAATAAGTCAGTATTGGGAAAAGTTCAGTGTAGAAAAATCTGATAAAACCCATATTTTTATACCATGAACTTTCAGTGGCTAATAGGCTAAAATTAGTTCCCCTTTGAGTGACTATTAACGATTTGAGTGAGGTCTCAAATTGTTGCTCACTTGTCTTATGGAACAGGTCATTCTCTATGACCTCCTGGTTCTATCCCCATGCTGCTGATGCTGTGATGAACCTCAGGAATGCATGAATCTACAGCACCTAGTGACCACCCCACCATCCCCCTCCATGAGTTCAGTGGAAGAGAACCATTCTTCTTTCCACTTAAATTCATTTCTCTCCATAGTCGTTCACATAATTTTCTGACATTAATACTTCTATTGGACTTATTATTTAATTAGGCTTAAATAAAATTACTTATAGGATGTCAGAAGTACAATTTAGGTAGACCAAAACAAGCTAATGCCAATTCCTTTCACTTTACTAACCTTGCAAACATTTGGGGGATCTTGACTTCATGAAGTTCAACGGCAGGAATCCGCTTATAAAATTTGAGATTTTGCAGGATTTGGTTAGCCTGATATTTTCCTTTTATCATACCACTGAAAAAAGGACTTTGAATCCAAATATTAGAAATATTGCAAGAGAAGTGTAGTCTGATTAATAAAAACTTTTTATCAGCCCTTGTTCAAAGAAACAACTTATACTCCCATTACATAAGATTTTTATCTAGTTGTTTAGGCATATTTTTAAGGACTGGCCTCTTGACAACATTTTAAAGTGAGACTGAGTTTACTTCCTTAAAAATATCAAACTTTTAATATTAAATAATTTTAAATTGAAGTAACGGTCAGGCAATATTTCTAAAATGAAGTACCCTGGATTCTTATTTAGACTTTTCTCGATCCAGTATATCAGTGAAATAGCTCTTAGGATTTGCAAAGAAGTTGTAGATTCTAATTAACGATGAATTTTCTGTGTTGTGGCGAATTAAAGAAATAATATGGATTAATGGAACTCAGTAATCTAACAGCCGTATTTTACTCAATAAATTCATTTGAACTGCTAAGAAGTAGCTAGAATGATTGATTTAATATTGATTTCCTTTTCTTTACTCTAAAAAAACATTTAGAAAATGTTTGAGAATATCTGAAAGAAAAAAAAGAACAAAAGACACTTTCACTGACTATATGCATGTATATGCATATATACCACACACACAATCACAAATACATACATTATTATGGGATAGGATTCTTGTCCCTAAAATTGGCTATTGTATATAGATTGGAACGGACTTGCAGCATGAAAATTTGACAATAATATTAAAATGTTAGCATATTATCACTTTTCAACCATGAAAAAATATCTATATAGACATATTCTATATGTCTAGAGTCTATCTTAAGGAAATTATCATGGTGTGGGCAAAAACCTAGCAACAAGAAGAATTACGGCATCTTTAATTTCCATGAGAGCAGAACATATATTGGTTTTGTTTACTGTTGTATCTCCGATGCCTTACATGATACCTAATAAATACTCAGCTGTCAATCAACACGTATTTAATGTATGTATTCATGGATAAATAAATGCATGCCCTTAGAGAAATAAGATTTATCCAGAATCAATGGTATTAAATGTTGAGGATATTAGTGAATGAAAGAACCAAAGTAAAGAAAACGATGGGCACGATATAACAAACACTTTTTCAAACATAAACGAGATATTACAACTTATGTCTAACAGAATTTCTAAAAAGCGAGAACAGAGATAAAAAATTAAAGTCAATATTCAAGGAGATAGTAGTTACAATTATTCAAAATTGATGAAAAAAAGGAGAATTAATAAAGATACATCCACATGAAGACACAATGTAGTGAAACTTTAGAACAACAAAACAAATAGGAAAATGTGAAAGCATCAGAAAGAGAAAAAAATGCATAATTTATTTAGTGTTTAAAAAAACAATAGAAAGAAAAGCCATATATACAAAAATGATGCATAATTTTACATAAATACAAAAAAATCTGAATAAGCTTCTAATTAACAATATGAATCCATAGCTGAAAATCAACCCATGATATTAACAATACCAGCTCTAGATAGACTTACAGAAAAATTGTCCAAACTCTAAAAGAAAGGATAGTTTGTATCTCAAA
>NW_011888811.1:6311514-6323052 GCF_000151845.1 Pteropus vampyrus
TGAAAATCAACCCATGATATTAACAATACCAGCTCTAGATAGACTTACAGAAAAATTGTCCAAACTCTAAAAGAAAGGATAGTTTGTATCTCAAAGAAAATATTAGGATAATAGAAAAATAAGAAATATTTCCAAATTACCTTATGAGGCAAGTATAAAATTGATGCAAAAGCAAGGCAAGAATGACATGAAGAATAAAGTTATAGTCTAATCATACTTGCAAACTTACACCCCAAATTTCTAAAATAAAGAAGATAGAAAACCACTTTTAGATGCAGAAAAAAATCATAAAATTCAAATCAGTCATTATAAGAATTCTTATAAAGCTAAGAATTCAGAAAAATTTTAATCTGATAAATGGTATATCAGAAACTTTTTATTTCCTGCCCCTCAATCTCTCAGTCTCCTTAAATTTTGTCAGTTGCTGTGACACTTAGATTTCTGAAGGATATCAAACTCTTTTGATCTTCAATAAACACTTCACAGTTTCTGCCAAAATTTCTCTAATGTCATGGATTAAACATCTACAGGAACCTACCTGGTACTAAGGTGTGTATCTGGGGTTGCTGAATCATAATGGTAGTTTAATTTTAATTGTTTAATAGTACCGTTTAATTTTAATTATTTAATATTACCGTTTTCCATAATAGCTGTACACCAAATTACATTTCCTGCAGTCACCGAGATAAAACACTCATATTTTCAACTTTTAGTCACCAGTGGTCATCTTATGTTAAAACATTAAATCCTTCAGAGTAGGGTTAGTGTCGTTCAACTCTTTTTAACCAATCCTGGCACAGGGCCTGGTATTTAGTAGATTCTCAGAATATGTTAACTAAATAAAAACAAACAAAAACCGTGTACTCAAAGACTTTAGAGAGCTCAAATGGCTTAAATGGCCAGAGGAAAGATTCCTGCATCCTGTGCAAAAAAAAAAAAAAAAAAAAACACCAGAATTTTGGATTGATTGAATTAATATTCCCAGAACAGAGAAGGTTTAAACTATTTAAAACCATCTTAATTAGAAATTCCTGAAAATATCTAAAATGAGAATTTTTTTTTTTTTAAATAAACAGGCCTTGTGTAACCTTAGTGACCATACCATCTGTTAAGCATTTTAGTAACATCACTTACAGTGAATTACATTTTCTAAGTTTGGCTCATCATTCATCTGTTCTGTATGGTAAATGGCATGGCATTTTTAGCATGTTCCAATTGCAAGTAATTTAGCATTTCTGAAAGTCCCTTGGTGATTTGAGTCATATTCAGACAGTAATTATGATTTGTTTGAAAATGGACCATAATGCGCGATTATTGTATCATATACATTGAAATGCATTTATTGACTTTCTAAGTTTTGAGTACAGTAATTACTCTGAAATGAAGCAAAGCCAATTTTACTTGTTTTTATCAACTTCAAAATGTGCAAGTTAATGGAATTTATATACAGTACTGACAGTTTTTATTGGTTTACTTGCTCTGACTGTTGTGAACATTAGCATCCCAAATCAATACATTACCCCTTTGATTTGATGACCATCAGAGGAATAGGTTAGGTTTTTGTCTCAATTTTTGCACATAGGTGATACTTTAGATCTTGAGAACAAGTCAGGATGGAAAGGGCTTTTCTCCTTCATAATATTTCTATGATTGCTCGAGAATAATGCTCTCTCCATGCTCACTTCCCGTGAGCCCCATGTAAATTAATGGCAAATTTAGAGCCAATAGTGAGATGAAATTAGGACATTTACATTCCTAATAGCTCACTAATGGGTTAAGTCTGTAATTCATTCACTTGTTCTTTTATTTATATGTATTCAGTAATCACACATTGCAGGCATGGAAGAATTCTCAGCAGAGATGAAAGATATGCTTTCTACCCTCACAGAGCTTATAATGTGGTATAGAAGAAATGCAGATGAAAAGGTAGGGTAATATAGTAGTCCTCTTTATCTGTTTCAGTTACCTGCAGCCAACCTTGGTCTGAAAATATGAAATGGAAAATTCCAGAAATAAATGACAAGTTTTAAATGTGTTGTTCTGAGTATGGTACTGAGCTTTAATGAGGCCCACTCTGGGCCGCCTGGGACATGAATAATCCCTTTTCCCAGCGTCTCCGTGCTGTATACCCTCTCCAGCTATTAGTCACTTAGTAGCCATCTTGGTTATCAGATAGACTGTTGTGCTATTGCAGTTGTATTTAACACTTACAGTAGCCTAACAGAGCATTATAACACCTACGTCATTCACCTCGTTCCATCTTGCCACGTAGGTATTGTATCATTTTGCATCATCACAAGAAGGATGAGTACAGTATAATAAGGTATTTTGAGAGAGAGACCACATTTACATAACTGTTATTAAAGTATATTGTTATAATCATTTATTATTATTATTAATCTCTTACAGAGCCAAATTTATAAATTAAACTTTATCATATAAGGAACATTAAGAAAATGTTTAGGAAAGACACAAGACCTGGTTTGGGGGATAGGAAGAACTTCCTGAACAAAGTGGCATCTCAGTTGAGAGCTAAAGGACAAATAGGAGACACCTCATCACTTAAGTGATGCAAGCAGAGATTAATGTTTACAGACTTAAGTGTAAGATCAGATCTTCATCCTGAGAGGAAAAGCAGTCTGGACCATGAAGTCCACAGAGTGCCAAAACAGTCATAACCGTTTCTAAACATCACTACTTTCCATCTTCATTGGAAATTGCGGTATTCATTGTTAAATGACTCAGTAGCAGGTCTCATCTTAGAATGAATAACCTTGTACTTTTGCTCTCCTTTGAGAAAAATGCAGAGTTCTGCCAGCTTTTCCTTGTTTAATCATGTGTTGAATCTCAAGAGCTCTTTTTAGGACACTTTTTTTTTTTTTTTTTTTAATGAGTCCCTTAGCAAATCAAGATGTTAAAATCACACATCCTCACCTGAATACACTTCAGAAGGCTTGGTGCTGTGCACGAGTTTTCATTAGGAGAGTGACGGAATCTTGATTCTTATTTAATTTAGAGAAAATGATACCTCGTGTCTGGGCATGCTAGTTTGTGGATTTAAAAATAAATATGAGATCTCAGAGTCAGGTGGACTTAGCTCAGGCTGTGGAATTCTGAATAGGAAAAATGATCCCGTGATTAGGACAACTTAGGGGAACTATTTTTATTCATTTTTAATTCTGCATTTTTAAAAGATTCTCATATTATTTGCAAATTTACCACAAGACGTGTTTGTATATGAATGAGACTTTTCATGACATATATTTTTTTCTACACTGAATTAGAAGTAAATATAATTGATTTGTAATTAGAACTCAGTATGATTTTTAGCAGTAAATCTCTTCCTTTCCATTTTGTCATTGGTAAAATGAGAGAGTTGATTTAGAGAACAAGCGGCAAATACCTGACATACCATAATTTTCACACTCTACATCCATGACAGGTATCACTAGTCAATCACAGCACTCTTTGCTACTGAGGTCAAGTGCAGCTTCAGAATCATTCTTAACACGGTGCTCTAGGCAACTGTGAATGTGCGAGAGCTAGGACATAAGATAAAATATATTTATCACCGTTTAGCCATATTACTTAGACCTTTTATGCCACTAACAATCCTTAAATAGAATAATTCTGTAGAGTACTATATTGGTTTTAGTTCTTAATGTTGCTTTTATGCAAAATATAGATGTCCATTAAAAAAAAAAACCTCACACAAGCAAAAGAATAACAATTACTACAGATCTCATGCCTAGAGATAGCTAGTATCAATATTTTGAGAATTTTTATTTTTAGTACTATATCCAGTGCTATTTTTTTCTTGAGTGCTTTAATTGGACTGTTTTTTTTTTTTCTTTTCAGATTTCTTGCTACTTATATAAAGATTTCTTTATTTCAAACATCTACGGATTAATATAATTCCAATCTCAAATCATTTTGGTGATTTTTTTTTTTAATGTCAAATCTCATTTTTACTGGCCAATTTTTGTCTTATCTTTAAGAAAGCACATACTGATCTGACCACCTAGGATCTTATAACTAGATACCAAAACTCTTCCCTATAGAAGGACCTTTATTCCTTTGGCTTTAGAAGTCCTCACGTCTGAGTAGGCCCGGTCAATCTGCTAAATCCTAAACCTAGCAGGTACCTGTGGCATATTTTGTCTTCATGGTCCAAACTGTTGATAACCTCTTTGGAATTTAGGGCAAACTTTTCTATTCATTTTTGGTTAGTACTTCTTTTTTATCCTCTTTATAGCAGAAAGGTAATCTTTCTAAGACTCAAATTGGATTCTGTGACTCTCTGGCTTAAAATACTTCTGTGAACTACTATTTTTCTTAGAATAAGTTCCTAATACTGTAGTATTGTATATGACATTTTTTGTGATCTGGCCCTGGTGACCTCTTTGTCTTTGTCCCTAGAAGGCCTATACCTCTAACTCATACTTTAGGCCAACTGAACTGTTTTCAGTTATCAAAAGGACCATACTCTCCAGAGCTTTTACTCCTTTGAACACGATATTCTCTTTTTATCTGGCAAACTTCTAACTTCCAGAAGTTTGTTTTTCAAATACTATACACCAGTTATCCTTTTTGGGAAAGCCTTTACTCTCGGATTAAATGGGGTGACCCTTGTTTGTTTTCTTAATGTTTTCTGTAATAACAATTATAGCCATTGTAGAGTATAGAGGACGTTGTGGGTGCTTAGGATTCACCTCAAGAACAAATGGCTTCTTAGTGTGAACATAAATAATTCTCTGCCTGAAGACTTTTGGGGTAGGACACATGAACCCATGCTTAGGACAAGCCAAAAGTATAAAGAATTAATGCCCAGGGAGTCTGTTTTCTACCAACCGCAGCCTCTGAGTTGGATAAATACTCTTAGTTTCCTCACCCCATAGGATGTGAGTGGGAGGTTGCTCTGATGTGTGATCTTGTGATGTGCACCTCCATCGCCCTGAGCTCCCTGTAGGGCTAAGCTCACAGTGGTAACTAGCTTGGTAATATAAGTACTCTGGGGTCACCTACTGAATAAATTACTGACCCTCAAATCCTTGTCTTAGAATCTGCTTCTGGAGAACCCAAACCAAGACAAAGACCAATGAGATAATTCCTAGCACTATCATTTAATGAATACTACTTTGCAACAGGTACTGTATTCAGCAATTGTCGTGCATTATCTCACTTGATCCTAGCAACAGCATTAAATGGGAGACTATTCTCTCATAACAGATAGAAACTGTTATTATTCCTTTGTAGTTTGGAACTCATTTTGTCTTATATTTTATGATATTATCTTTCTACAAGACTGAGTAACTTAAAGGCGGAAGTCGTGTCAGTAGATGTCAGCTAATTATGTATGTATTTGGAAGAGCTTTCTTATTTCTTTAGAAATTACTTGAAACCCAAGGATCTTTTATTTCTGTCTGAGAATGGAAATGTCAGAATAATTAGTATGATATAAGAAAATGTATTATTTAAATTATAAATTTGGCAAGAAGACATTTTTCATAATTAAATTCTTTTAAAGGAAAACTTAATACATTTTTCAAAGATAGTAATAACTTTGAACATTTTCACTAAGCCAAAATATCTAGGAATGATCAACTCTAAGCATTTTTTTTATAACTAAAACATAGTGTTATAAAGGACGTGAAAAACGTCTGAAAGACTAAAAAGACATGAAAGAAGAAGGATTCTAAAGAGTAGGAAAATTAAGAGGAATGAAAGAAAACACAAGGATGGAAAAAATGCATCCAAATAAGTTCATTTTGTCCATTTATAATCATAATGGACTATAGTGAATTTGATACAATAATTTAGTCCAGTATAGAAATAATTATGTTATAAATAATAAATGCAGTTCCCTTTCACTGCATTCTATCTTGTAAGAAATACAAGCCTATGTATTAGGTCAGAGGAAATGTAGCGACAGGGAATAGAGGGAAAAGATAATCTCTTATTAACATTATATTTAAAAAAATGAAGTTTTTAAAACATACTATAAAATCCGCACATTTCAAGGAGGTGAAGTAATCAATTACCATGTTTTTCTATCCAGCAACCTTGTGATTTACCTATCGATTAAATTTCTAGGTTTCTCATAATGTATTTCAGAATGTGTGTGTGTTTTATATAACACATATGTGCTTGTTTTATATAATAGTATATTAATTTTTATATTATATAATTGGTTTTTATTTTTGAGTTTTTAGAGGTCTTTGTGTATTTTGTATAGTAGCCTTTATTAGATATGTCTTTTGTAAATATTTCCCCAGTCTGTGACTTGTCTTTTTATTCCCTTGACAGTGTTTTCACAGAGCAGAAATTTTCAATTTTAATGAAGTCCAGCTTATCAGTTCTTTTTTTTCATGATCGTGTCTTTGGTGTTGTATCTAAAGAATCATCGTCAAATCCTATGTCATCTAAATTTTCTTTTATGTTAGCTTCTAGTAGTTGTGTAGTTCTAATAGCTTCTAAGTTCTTTGGGGTTTTATAGTTACACAATCATATCTATTTTTATACTCTACTGTTTATACTTTATATTTTTCCCATACTAATTGCGTTGGCTGATGCTTCCAAGACAGTACTGTGCAATAATGTTGGCAGCGGGTCCTTTATGTTTTTTCCATCTTTAAGAGGAATGCTTCTGGTGTTTTGACCATGGCAATGCTGATTTATATTGTTTTTATTATATATATATTTATATATACTCTAAAGTTATGTTTCAAATTTGCTCTTTGGCCTAAGAGTAGGTAAGCAGGGAGACATTTTCTTTCTCTACTCAGTTATAACTTATGTCTGTTTTTCAATTAATTTCTGACTAGACTGCAGTTTGAACTATGAATAATTCCTATAAAACTTAATAATTCCTAAGATGTACTTCCTAGCATCTATAAAAGTTTCTTCTAAGACCTAATATTTGGTCAAATTTTGTAAATAGTCCATAGTTCCTTTAAAATAAAGTATATTCTCTATTCTTATATCTATCCATTATGTTCACCTTAATTATTTTTTTTTGTCAATTTGAAATAACATGGACTAAAAAATATGTTGTACTACTTTTTTATTTCTATAAATGTTTTCTTGCTTTTCCTATTGATTTTATACTCTGCATTTTATTTTTTTAACTTTTTGTTCCATAAAAATTTATGACACAGAGATCGTAAATCTCTTTAAAATGAGATTCTTGAAAATCATCAATTATTCCAGTTCCTTGAATGGAGGTCTAAGAAAATCCTTATGTTTATGTCAAATTTTAATACATGTATTCCTCTATTTTATTTTCAAAATAAAGATAATGTGTTAATGCACTTTTGAGGAAGGAACTACCCTTGTTTGTACATAAAAAATTGATTTTTTCTACAAAGATGTTATTTGTACAATTATTGCCCATAATGGTATTAATTTCAGAGCATGAATTGCCATTGTATTTTTGGTAGAAATAACTTTACCTTGAAGTAACCTCATTATTTCAACTAAGTTCTTCCTTATGAACATGAATTTAAAAAAAAAATTATAAGATAGCCACCACAGGTTAGAAGTTTAATATGAAGTTTATGGAACAGGATAGATTAATGCATAAAGGACTGATCTTTACACTCTCCTTACAGAAATCTAGCTGACATTTTTAATAATTTGTGTCTTATTCCATAAATATTTGAGAATTTTATTGATAGTCCGTGTTACATAATTTACAGAAAGGAAGACCAAATTTTGGTCTTAATAACCCTTGCCCCTAATTCTTTAAGATTCTTATGATACACTACAAAGTTTCCGTTCCTACTTTATGTACAGAACAACCCAATGAGAGTCAAAACAGGGACCTACTTATTCCACTGAGATAAGGAAATAAGATCCTTTATAGATGATGACATTGAGGTCTTGTCACCAGTGCAGAAGTTTATAACTACATTTATGATAAAGTTTGACCTCCTGACACAGTAGTGATTTATTAAATTTATGAGTGTTATCCTGCCTGCACATATTTTCTGTTAAAGATTTCACAGATAAATCCTGAATAAATAATGCAGCACAGCAAGTCATATTATATATCTTAAATTCAAGAATAGAACTGTCATTTGTCTTTTATGACAGTAAAACATAGCTATATTGCTGGACTGTGTTTTAACTTCATCACTTGTCATAAGTATCATTCATGCACAACCACACTTACACTCATTAGATAGGTGAATATGCTGAGGAATGTAACAGCAGTTATGGATACCGGTGACTATAGCCATGACACAGATTCTTCAGAGTTCATAATTTGAATTACAAAATAAATGTTGCTGCTGATAAAAACAGAAAACACCTTTATATAACAGAGATCCTGTCTTGTTTAAGAGCAAAGCAACAAATATTATTGACCATTATATCTTGCATAGAACTTTGTATATAGTAGATGCTCGATTCATGCTTATTGATTGATGGATATATCAGGCTGCTATAGACCCAAGCTATTAAAAAAGTGTCTCTTTATTATGGATTACCTTCCAGCGATTCTACTGTTCTATTCTTGAAGAGTTATATATATAAAATTTAATAAAACCCTTTATCTTGGATAGAAATTTTTTATGCAGAGAATAATACTTTTCCCTCCACACCACATCTCCGCACTGCAGCCAGGTACCCCATCGACTTGGAGGAAATGGATAATGTGACTTAATAAAAGCATATATACAATTCGTAAAAATGTTTCAGGGGTTGGTTAACAATAAGAACAATAAAAGTCAACCGTGTCCTATGGCCACCATGTCATTTTAGGCTTAATTAGTAGAATAAGAGATGAGATAGTACACCTTTATTTTGGATTAAAACTTGGTTGACCAGTTATTTTCAGTTCTGAGCCCACACTTTAAAAAAAAAAGTGATGGTGTTTGTCAGCTAGAGCTAGGCAGAGGGAGAGTTTAAAGATGCCCGTCCCTGAGACCACTTCAGCAGGGCCCCCAGATGTGTGTCAAATTGGATACTTTAAGATAAGTAAATAGGCTTCTCCCACACAAAGTCCTGAGGTCCCTCCATCTATCTCTCTTTCCCCATTGGGCCCTGAGGCAGGTGAGTCCGAGTGCACAAGTCCTTTTCTCAGAGCCTGTGGGTCTCTCAGGCATGAAACGGTTGGATTTCAAAGCTAGATGTTTTGGGGGCTCACCTCTCAGGATCAGGTTTTAAAAGTCAGGAGTGCCTGATGTGGGATTCAAACCCTTTGCTTTTCAGGAATAAACTCAGGATTTTGAATTCCCTCCCAACTGTGTGTCGCCATGCCATGATTGAGGCTTATGGCATGATGTGTCCCAGAGTCTCATACCAGCTTCCATTTCCCCATTACTTAAGAGTTGTTCACCTGGTTTTTATGTGTTTTTTTTTTTTTTTCCCGAGGAAGTTGTTCCATATGTATCTATGGATTCAGTGTGTTCCTGGGCACAGCTGAGTTCAGTAGTTGCCATCTTGAATCAAAACCTGAGCCCACACTTTTACTTTGTAGTTTATTTGCTATTTTTTTAATTTATGAGGATCACATTGGTTAATAACATTATAGAAATTTCAGATATACAACTTTATAATATGACATCTGTATACTCCATTGTATGCTCACTGTCCAAAGTCTAGACTCTATCTGTCACCATATATTAGACCCCTTTTACCCACTTTGTCATCCCTCCTGTTCCCCCCAATAGCCATCATTCTGTTGTCTATGTCTGTGAGTTCGTTTTTTTTATTTTTATTTTTTTGTTGTTGCTATTTGTTTTTTATTCCACATATGAGTAAAATCATATGGTTCCTCTGCTTTTCTGTCTGACTTATTTCGCGTAGCATGATACTCTCAAGATCTGTCTATGTTGTCTCAAGTGACAATATTTCATCTTTCTTATGGCCGAGTAGTATTCCATTTATATCACACACACACACACACACATACGCACACACACACCCCCAGATCTTTATTTAGTCATCTGTCAAAGGACTCTTAGGTTATTTCCATGTCTTGACTATTGTGCATAAAGCTGCAGTGAATTTATAGGTATATATATCTTTATGAATCAGTGTTTTAATTTTTTTTCAGGTACATACCCAGAAGAGATCACTGGGTCATATGGTAGCTCTATTCTTAATTTTTTGAGGAACCTTCATACTTTTTTCCATAGTGGCTTCACCAATTTACATTCCTACCAGCAATGTTCATGGGTTCTTTTTTCTCTACATCATCTCCAACATTTGTCATTTCCTGTCTTATTGATAATAGCCATTCCAACAGGTGTGAGGTTATATCTTATTGTGGTTTTGATTTGCATTTCCCTGGTGATTAGTGATGTTGAGCACCTTTTTGTGTACTTGTTGGTTATTTGTATATCTTTTTTGGAAAAATGTCTATTTAGGTCCTCTGCCAATTTTTAAATTGTATTGTTTTTTGTTGTTGAGTCGTATGTATTCTTTATATATTTTTGATATTATTCCCTTATCAGAAGTATCATTTGTAAATATCTTCTCCCATTCAATTTGTTGCCTTTTTGTTTGTTCATGGTTTATTTTTCTCTGCAGGAGCTTTTTAGTTTGATGTAATCCCATTCATTTATTTTTATTTTTACTGCCTTTGCCTTTGGGGTCAAGTTCACAAAAACCTCTTTGAAACCAAGATCTACAAATTTAATGCCTATGTTTTCTTCTATGTATTTTATTGTTTTGGTCATATATTTAATTCATTTTGAGTTAACTTTTGTATATGGTGTCAGATAGCAATCTAGTTTTATTCTTTTTCATGTGGCTTTCCAGTTTTCTCAACTCTATTTATTGAAGAGACTTTCCTTTGTCAACTGTATGTTTTTGGCCCTTTGTTGAAAATTAGTTGCCCATATATATGTAGATTTATTTCTGGGCTCTCAATTCTGTTCCATTGGTCTCTGTGTTTCTTTTTCTGCCAATAGCATGCTGTTTTGATTATTGTAACTTTGAATATAGTTTGAAGTTGGGGTGTGATACCTCTGGCTCTGTTCTTTTTTGTCAGGGTTGCTTTGGCCATTCGGGGTCTTTTGTGGTTCCATACATATTTGAGGAGTTTTTGTTCTATGTGAAAAATGAGATTGGGATTTTGATGGAGATTATGCTAAATCTGTATATTGCCTGAGGTAATATGTAAAGCCTATTTTTAATAACATGTAATTCTTACCGTACATACTGGCTTTGAAAGTAAATCCCATATACGATGTTTCTTCGTTGTTTACATCCCAATTTCAGTAAAGTTGAATATTTTGTATAATAGATTCAGAAAATTTTTAAAAATTGAAGTAGCTGCACAGTGGAAAGTGTATTGTCTATAAGAATCAGTACTTCTCAAAAGCGTAGTAGCTGAGATGGTATCTGTAGTGTCTTTTAGGGAGAAATAAATGTTGATCTTTAAAAGTAATAGCTCTCTAGAATTTAGTCCTGCCCACATTATGATGCTTCCCAAGAAGTCTTTTCAAATATATTTGTCCCTCCTTGGTTGAAAAGAGTCTTTGGAAAGGTATGAAGTCTTATTAGAGTTATAGCAAAATGACAAGCAAT
>NW_011888811.1:6325022-6331840 GCF_000151845.1 Pteropus vampyrus
TTTGGGAGCTGGGAAAAATACTTATAAAAAGGAAAATCTCTGAAGTCTTTGACTTTCCAGCATGCTTCATGTTGTTGTCAGTAAAATAGAGATTTAACAGTAAAGATTTTCTTCCTTTTCAGACAAAACAAATTTCCAGACTAGATCTTCAATTTGACCTTAAAAAAACAATACCCCTTCTCCATATACATCTAAAAGAAAGAGCTGTGAAATATTGCTTTAAGCTATTATAGTTTGTCTTAACTGTATTATCACATTTTATATATTTGATTTTTATGTGAGTTTTGTCCAGTTTTGGTGTCAATTATAATGTCATAGGGAAGAATGCTATAAAATTAAACTAGGAGAGCCACTGTATTCAGTTCTATGCAAAACATGGTAACTGACTCGCTATGAGAACTTCAGGAAATCACTTGACCCCCGGCCTTTTTATTTTCTTATTTACAAAGTGAGAATAATTTTATCTTCTTATGTGGATTTCGCCATGACTCCAAGAGGATAAATTCAGAAAATAGATTTCAAGTACTTTGAAAATGTAAAACATGAGGATAGCAATAAAATATTATTAATGAAATGATCAGGTTAAGTGAAGTTTTATAGAATGAATAAACTCACAAATAGGGTGGAAGAAAAGCAAAGGAACACTAAGAAACTTTTGGAGGTAATGAATATGTTTATAACCTTGATTGTGGTGATGATATCACCGATGTATGCATATGTCCAAACTCATCAAATTGTATATATTAAATGTGTACAGTGATTTTGAATATAATGTATACCTCGTTGAAGCTGCAGAACATTTTAAAGTAAAAATAGAGTACAAACAGATATATAGATATAGACACACACACTCACACTAATACACAAAATGCTAACTGTATCTGTTGTGCCATGCAAAATAAATAAATAATCCACTATTACAATTATCAGTGTTGTGTTCCAAAGCTCCTTTCAAGTAATCTGAGAATCACATTGATTTAAAAAAAAAAGATGAGAGAGTAAAATAAATAAAAAAGAAGCTTTTAGCAAAATTTGCAGGAGAATTTGTTTCATTTCTTTTCCTATAGAGGAAAATAATATGAGCTTATAGAAATGATTGCTTGAAAGAAATATTCTGTATAGCATTACTTAGGTTTCTTTGCTTTGTCCATTAGTTTAAAATGTTAGTCTTTAAAACTAATCATTTTAAACTATTTGAACTTTGGGGGCTTATCTTCTGAGTAATTGACCTCAAAGATAACTACTTGATTAATTTAAAGAGGAAATCAGGCAAACACAATTACAGTGTTTCATATGAGTCTAGAATATATGCTAAAATAAAATAGGAAATAATTTTGTCACATAACAAATGGAGGACAATTTTCATCTATTGACTGATACTCCTAAAAGCAGTTTAAATGTTTTCTAGTGGTGGTATCATAGTAAATATGAAATGTGGGCTGTTTCTTAAACAATTTAAAGAAGAAATGATATTACTTATTTTTTGTGCTCAATAATCTGGTAATCTACAATAATTATAACCTGATGACTTTTACTTTTACCAAATAAGTGTATTCTCTGCTTTTCTACCAGAATCTAGAGTGTTTTTTACATTACCGTGGGTAGATTCATGATTGGCAACCTCTTGTTACAGTTGTAATTATGGACATAATCTGATCGGGAGTTATTAGTTGAGCAGTCTTCATGCTGTAGATAAGCACTCAAGTTTGTGAGCTACCGCACATATTTCACTATTAAACTAAATTGGCGATCACCAACCTTTTTGGCACCAGGGACCAGTGCTCCTATGAGAATCTAATGCCTGATGATCTGAGGTGGAGCTGAGGCAGTGATGCTAGTGCTGAGGAGTGGCTGCAAATACAGATAAAGCTTCGCTTATCTGCTCACTGCTCACCTCCTGCTGTGCAACCCAGTTCCTAACGGGCCATGGACTGGTACCGGTTTACGGCCCTGGGGGTTGGGGTCTCCTGATTTAAAAAGTATTTGTTTGTGGGTGTCAGAAACATTGTTTCAGGAGACATTCCTCTTACATATTGAAAAGATATATTCTAATGCTTCTTTATATGCTCAAACCCAAAATGCCAACTGACTAAAGAGAGAAACATTGACCAATAGAATAAACTGAAAGAAAGCAAATCAGGAGTATCGCAAGCAATCATGTATATGAGACAAATCACTTTACTACACCGGCTTTCAGATTTCCATATAAAATAGAGATGTTGGACTAATTCTCTCTATGGTTCCCTCTTTCCATATCATTTCATAGCATGTGTCTAAAATTTTGCTGAATCCTTCGAAGTGCAGCTGCCAAATAGTGGAAATTTCATTGACAAAGTTGTTCTGAGGAGTGAAGTTGCACAATCTTTTCACTAAAGTTTGCCTCTTTTTATTCTTTCCATGACCTTTTAAAAGAGAGTGCCTTAGCATTGAGTGATTTTTCCGTTTTCCTCAAAGAACCAATAAAATGGAAATTTAAGTCAAGAAAGGGTAAAAATTAGAATTGTGGTGAAATCATGCTAATAATTTTGAGTACTCAGGTGTGTGTATTTTTTTCATAAACTACTCTCTAGTCATGATCCAATTAATCATAATAATATCCACTTGAAGAGAGTTAATTAGTATTACTAGATGAATAAATATGCCCGATTTTATTTTACAAAGTACCTTCTGCAGCTTTATTTTTAACACTAATTACTTCTTTACCTAGAGTATGATGAAGCGTTCACATAATACTACATACGTTCTTTTCATGTGGTCAAAAATAGATTATCTTACAGATTTATTTCATGAATTTGATATTTCAAGAAAAGTAATTAAGTACCACAACTTAGTTAATTCCAAGTTCTTCCTGATTTTCCAGTAAGAATTTAATAACTAAATTGAATTCACAAACGTTCATGAATTTATCTGCTCTTTTGGTAACTTACTGTGTGTTCTTGCCCAAGTTCTTTAACTATTGTGTTTCTCACTGTGAAAGCTAATAATTTATTTGCTCTGTCAATATTTAAATTTCTTAGATGCATTGTACAAATTCAAAATAATATTTTAATTAAATTTTAATTAAACATTATCCACTGTAATTGAAAATGCCAGTGGAAACAATTACTAGCTGTTTCAGACCCTAGTGCTTTAAAACTTTCTCAAATTTGTACAAATCTATGTACAAAGGTACATATATATGTAGAAGAATGTATGTACAAAGCATACATCTAACTAAGTCTTACTTCCTTATCTTTTTATTTGTCATTGAGCAAGCGAACCATAAATAAGGTAGAAATAAAATTAGGAATTTTTAAAAAGGTTTTTGGTAATTATAGAATTATAGAATTTATCGTGATTCTAGTAATAATGTGCTCCTGTTTTCTCATGTTTCAGTGTGCTGAAGTTGTGTAGGAAAGTGATTTAAGATAAAGTATTTAGAGACAAACACCTGAATTTGACTACTGACTACCACTAAACAGCTTTGTAGACTTGGCCAAAACTTAGACCTTATTTTTTTTTTACAGTTTTGTAACCAGATTGTTAATTTCTAATTCATTGACTTGTTAGTGTTGAGTAAGGCAATGTATTCAAAGCACTTGATATATTGAAAATAAAAAAAAGAGGCATAGAGAGTGACAGAAGAGATGAAAGTATGCGCTTTTTTGTCCAAAGAACTCCTAGATGAATTCTTTTTTTTTTTGGTCTATTAGAATTTTCTTTGATTCTGTTTTCTAATGCCTTTCTCTTCCTTCTCTGGACTGGCCTATGCGTATTTCTGTTTTGCCTCCACATTTCTTATCTTCTATTACAGCAATTTTTACTGAGAAACAAAATAAATGAATTTGGGGAGCAAACCAATTTAGCAAAGATTACGTTTTTCTTCCCGTGTTAATGCCCCTAGCAGAACATGGCACTCACTTATCCATGTCTTCTTCATTAGTGCCATATTGTGTTATAAATATCTCTATTAGCACTTCTTTCCTTAGATTATGATTATCCGTCGATGTTTTTCTTTTCACCAGACTTAGTCCCCTGAGGACATAGGGTACATATTACTTTTTTTTAATGTTCAGTACGGCTCTTTGGCACATTGTAAATGCTCAGTATGAATGAGTGAAGTTTATATTTCAGATTAATAATGGAAAATAAATTCAGAAAAAGAATTCAGAGAACCATATGTACAGTATGTATTGACATAGAAATCAGTCTATGTACAATAGAGACTTTGACACATACAATTTATGGTCCCCATATGTGCTAAATTTGTGTGTGTTCTGTATAGTCCTGTCATGTAGGCCTTCTCTTAAACATGGTGGCCACACTTGATATGAATTAAATATTTGCATAATATATGAAGAATGGGCCACACTTTTTTGACATTATTTTATGGATATTTTGGTTTAAAAAACTACAACCTTCATCACAGTTGCTATTCACAATATGCTATGGTTTATTGCTCTCCGAATATATAGCAGGCACTGTAGAGGGTTCTCTACATTTACATTTTAATCCTCACGAATATAGTGAAGGAGCTTTGCTATCTTTGTTTTACAAGTGAGTACATTAGAACATGGAAGTGAAAATTATGATACTAAGTTTGTAGATAATTGTATACATATATCGATTTCTCTCTTTGTCCAAGCGACTTTCAGACAGGCTGCTAGTGAATTTCATGATGGCCTAACCTAAATATGTTTTTGCTAATAACAGTGAGAAAAGAGCCGGCATTTGGACAATTAATTACTAGGAAGATAACAGGATAAGGATAATACACATATTGTATACTTGGCCCACTTGGATTATCTGCATGGCAATGGCAAGCACACTCCACCCTTATCTATTCTAGACTAAATATTTCTTCTCAATATCTAGAATAGTCTTGTAAGCAGGTAACAAGAGTGCATGATTCACTAAAGAGAGCTAGTTGTTAAGAGGCCACTGCTACAAACTTACTTGTTAGCATATACAAATGGCTTATATTGGCATAACACTTCTCAGTATTGTAGATCCTTTCTCATAACCTAGCTCATAATATGTTGGCTAGCAGAGTCAAGCAACAAAGCATCCTGGTTCGGACACAAGGTAGCGTGGATTCAAATTCTGACTCTGCTTTTCTTTGCTGACTGTGAGCAAGTTGTATGAGCTCTTTCCTTTCTGTAAAATGCAGAGGAAAGATCTTAATAACACCTTCCTTAAGAGATTTTATAAAATAAATAGGTAGGTAGATAGACAGACAGACAGATAGGCGGATGGACAGATAGGATCAACTACTTAGTGCTATATGACTTGTAATAACTGTTTCAGGTAGGCGAAGCTGATGTTTTAGGTCCATTAGAGATAAAAGGAATACAACTTTGGAGAAGTAAATGGCATTCATTCAAAAATTTATAGAGCATCTATAAGATATTAGGTACTGTTCTAGGCACTAGGGAAATAAAGAGAAATAGATCACAAATAGTTTTGGGGTGTCTTTCAATTCTCAATGGGCTCCTAAGTGATAGTTCTGACGCAGCTAATCGTAAGTAACATTTGTTTTCAACACTTATGGTAGGTCAGATGCTATTTTACATATTTACATACATTTACTCATTTAATCTTCACAACAACCTTATAAGCTAAGAACTATTGTTGTTGCCAGTTTTTGATGAGAAAACCAAGGTTTGAGATTTGAAGTAACTTGCCTAAGATGACATAAACTATTTAGCTCTATCAGGTAGCCTGCACTGCATGTTTTCTGCTGTGAGATACACAGAAATGATGGCTTTTAAAAAATAAGTAAATGGATATTTAGCCATATTCAAAGAGAAGAGAAACCTCTCCATGTATCACTATTCCCTTTGCAGTAAGTTGGTATTCAAGTCATATGATGGCATAGCAGTGGGAATCATATTTAATCAACTTGAATATTCTTGTAGAAACTTGGACCACCTGGTACAACAGCAGAATCTATGCATATAGCCAGGGGCAGCGGCCATGCTTATAATCAATGAGCTGAGGTGGAGTGGCACCCGTTATGGGTCTGACCTTGCAAACCAGAAACTTGCTGGTGGTCTGTGACCCAGGAATAAAGAGGAGCACCCACAGAAGTATATATGGAGCTTTCTGTGCCACTCGAGATGGTATAAAATTTTTCTGAAGACAAAAATAGATTCTGGATCTTGTCTCACCATAAGATACTGTGCAATTAACATCACCGCTATGAGCCTTGGTTTCTTCTTTTGTACATTGGGCATACATGGAATCTATTTCACTGAATCGTTGTAAAGATTAAATCAAATAATATATGTGAGTACTTATAAAGATGCCTGACTCATGCTACATAACAAATGTTTACTATATTTACTCTTAAGACCCCAAACCATTTTTATTTACTTTAACTGCTTTTGGTAGAAATATTTTAAAAGGGGTCACACACTCTTCTGACATTTTAAATGGAGGTCATTGAAAACATTATAAAATTATTATAATAGAAATTTTGGTTTTAGAAATTTTTGGATTTAGATGATTTTGGAAATCATCAATCAAATCTCCCAATTATAAAGATGTAGAAATTCAGGCCCAGAGAAGTAAGTGACTTGCCCGTGGGTCACCGAACCCTGTGCAGGAATCTGTTTCAATGCACTGATGACATCAGGGCATTAAGGCTGCACTGCTTTGTTTATATAATGGAGAGCTCTGTGCCCCAATGCAAAATAAGCCCACAATTTTGAAGTTGCTTTTTATATTCTTCTGTCTCACTGTCATTTCTGCTTTTGGTTTGATTCTAAAACCCCCTTATTTTTCCACATTTTACTCTTACTTTGAGCTAGAAACAAATTCATTAGTGTGAACTGGTT
>NW_011888811.1:6332880-6361202 GCF_000151845.1 Pteropus vampyrus
AGGTAGTCAATTTCATAATATTTGAAAAATAAGCAAATTAATTTTAGAAATGTAGGAAAAGTCTATTTGCATATTATCTCTCTGACTCTGTACATAAGGCATTTAGTTGGGAAGAATTTCTACTCAGAGGGACATTGTACTATCATAGTACAGATTTCCAGTTTCCCCCGTGTTTACCCATATGCTCACCAGCACACGCCGTCAGAAAGATGAATGTGGCTCAGGTTCTGAGGGATTTAACAATAACTATCATTGTTTTTTCTGGGACAGAAAGCATTAGACTGCCAAAATGGTGGGTTAAGGACATTATTAAACCATAACATATAGTCAAATAGCCAAACTTTATGGGACGTTTTTTGAAAATGTACCTTTTGAGTTACTAGCACCACACATCATCCAGACTTTCAATAATGATTTGTGATTTTCTTTTGTCTTGTTTTTGGTGGGATAGCTCATGTTTTATTTTTGTGCCGGCTAATATTTGTTATAAGCAAATTCATAATTATACATTTTGTAGACCTAGAAGGGAATATTTTTATCCTTATTTTTATCGAATGTGTATTAATGCTTAATACTGACATATAGTAAGATGATTTAATGATGATACTGCTACTGCTCTAGATAGTACCTTATTATGGCTCCTTATATATGCTTGACACTGTTCTAAGCAATTTACATACATAAACTCATTTGACGATAACTTATGGAAACGGAATTTGACCAGTCAGTGCTTTCTGACAAGTCTCCCTGCTCCTGCATTACTCCCCCAGCTCATTATGGCTCCTGGAATTCAACCACTTAGGAAGCATTTTAAAGAGCATAAACTAGACACCAGAATAGCTTAGGTCCCAGTCTATGTTTCTGTTTAGGTTATTATCTCTTAGTTATAGATCCACTTTGTTATAATTTATAACACTGGTGCTGAACTACACAATTTTTATGTCTTCATTTCAGATGCTTTCTACTCAGTTCTGAGAATAGGAGGCTCTACAGGGAGATAAGTAAGAAGGAAAGGAGAAGGGTCTTCCTCCTGCAGTCCCAAGGCCGCTCTTGTGTAAGGGCTGCCCTGGCAGTGACCCTCTCCTCTGGCAGCAGCACTTGGTTCAGCCTTTAAGTTCCTACTGCGTTTCCAAAACTAGCTTCATTGTGTCCCAGGTGTTGTCCCCTTAAATATCTGGGGCCCAGCTCCTTGGGAATCTTCCTCAACAGGATAGCCCCAACTCTTTCTTTTCCTTCTCTCCCCCTAAAGTGGTAGCTGTTTCTTTCTCTGAACTGTACTTGATACCAGAGATTTTGAGATGTATTTGGTCATGTCCATGTCCTTTAATGAAGCACTGATCTCCTTTCCAATGGGAAATGAGACACTAGTAATTCATAATATGAAGTCACATCACAATGTATTAAAATCATTGCTTCTTGTTGATTGTAACAGAATATCCTGGGAACCAAGTGTCTTCAACCCTTAAGTTTTATCGTAGTTATGACTACAAGAACTATGGGTGTTATGGTCTCTTCTGACTGCACTGGAGAATCTACAGACAGAAAAGAACAAACTCAGGGCATTTTATTCTTATTTCAAGTAACTGAGAACAAAAGAGCTTTTATGGCAGTCTTCAAAGAATCTCGTATTTCTTGTAGCTGCAGGCTGGCTTCTCTTAAAAAAATAGATGCATATTTTAATTATGCTCATTGTAGAATTACACTATAAATCAAAATTTTAAACTTGCCATGAGAAAGTCAGGACATCATTTGAGAAGAAAAGTGATGCTGACATCTGAGTAGACTCAGATAATGCTAAGAAACTTAGAAAAATGGAAGCGATCTACCTTCCTGAATGTAAGAAAACTATCCTGCTCTTGGATTAAGACCCTTCAGTAATTCAGCCAGCTAAAAAACTCCAAATCAGCTCTCTGAGATACTGAGAGAAAAGGATAGTAGAAGAAGGAAGTTATTTATATCTACTGCAGTCATGTAACTAATTATAGAAATGGAGAATATAGACACTATGCATATTTTCATCTTTGCCTGCCTTTATTTTCATAGACATAGATATAGCTCTATATAAAGATCACATAGATATTTAGAAATATTGACATTTGTATATATTAAATACTTTTGACTTCCCATCTCCTATTCCCTTACTATTTTATATAAAGATGTTTTCATCATAGAAAGACTTACAACTTAAGCCTTGGGAAACGGAATATTCAGGTAGGACTGTGGTTGTATTAGAAGATTAAATATCACTCAGAAATGTATACTGTGATTGTCGCCTAGAAGTGTATACAATGGCTCTTTGGATGTTGTTTATCTCCTTTTTGGACAAATGCTGAGAACATTTCTATTTGTATGAAGGATAATTGCATCTTATTATTATGAAACAATGTAAATATGTACAGAAGTATATATATGATATTGAATAACCAAAAGGCTGAATTATGTCAGTTATTAAGCATAAGGACCAAATCCAGCCTTCTTTCCTCTATTTTGTGATGCTGGAATCCTCTAATTTTTGTTTATTCTCTGCTACTAGGATTTCTGTCACATTCTTTCAGTGGTGGAACTGAAGAGAGACTAGAAAGCTGGAGAAAAGAGAAAGGAATAATCCCCTTTTTATTTACTTCCTTTGCCTTTTAATGTTACCATTCACCTTGAGACAACAGTTGATTCCATCTCCAGTTTTTTGCACTCCCAGACACAGCCTCATTGCTCCCTCTCAAAGGTATCAGTTTCAGCAAAATAGCCCCTCCTCTTTGCAAGTCTGATCCCACATGTGCACGTTCTCCTGCACCATCCAGAGATACAAGCAACATGTGGACAGGGCTCAGAGTTCTAAAACCCAGCTCTGAGGAGCCCCTCCTCTTATTACCTGCGATACCAGTACCAGCCAGGTGGCACACCCTGTCCTTGAAGGTCTGATCCCTAGTTCTGGGGTTTCCTTCTCTGAGCTGCTGAGCTACTGTTACTATTCAGGTGGTGTCCTCTTTTCAGACGATTGAGTCCAGCTCTATAATTGCATAAATTTCTAGCTTCTGTTACCCTATCATCTTGCTTTTGGTGTCTTCCTCCTGAAGTTACTATCTTGGTTTTGCTCATTTAACAGTTCCTTCTGCATTAAATTCTCTCTATTGAAATACCTAATCTGGTTTCTGTTTTACACAGTTTTAATTTGGTCTGTAATAGCTGTGAGGACTGGAATAAGTCATGACTCAGTTCAGAAATTCAATCTCTTTTCTGTTTTAACTGGGGAGATGGTTATAGAAGGGATAATATAAATAATACGAAGGTGGTGTTTTCTAAATTGTTTTCTGAGCGATGCTAATCTCAATATGACTGCCTTGTAAAAGGACGCTCTGGGCCATGTGGATTTGGGAACTGTTAAATACAATATAGCAAACTATGAGAAGATCATACTGCACATAAGCATAATAAAGGTTCTGAGAAATCCAATAGAAAAGAAACATATTTTGCTTCAATTAAGCATCTCTCTCCAATTTATTTGACTAGGGAATCTGTCTTATTTTCACTTAACTTCTATTACCACCCTATGATGTATGCTGAGAAATAGTATTCTCCAGAATCCTTAATTATTTAAAAGTTTTGTAATTTTATGAATTTTTTCAAGATCTTTTCATTGAGGAGAAATCTAATGTGTATACAATCTAGTGATTTTAGTTAGTTTTAAAATTTGTTTCATCTCTAAGCATAAATGTTGACTGAAAGTGATGTTCTTTGCGGTAAAATGTAGAATGAATGCCAACGAAGGGCAGGAAGGATGTCACACAACCAGGAAAATTATTACAGGAAATGAAAGACAAGGTGAGAGACTCGTGGAGGGGATTAAGGAGTCACACTGGATTAGACAAGGGCGTGAATAGTTATGGTTAAGTGAACAAGCTGTGGATTTGCACGGCGTGAGTGTAACTCAACTGTAGCACTTGAGTGCCACAAAATTATTTATCTTCTCTGCACCTTGGTTTCTCATCTTTAAATAGAGATAATTGTAGTGTACACTTTACAGTTTTGTGAGGAAGATTAAATGTAGTATAGCATATAAGATAGTTAATACGTTCGTAGCATTTAATAATTTTGTGTACTTCCTAAAACAGAAGCAGGCCCTGTATCATTAGACTAACTTAATTTAGATAGAAAAGAATGATAATGAAACAAATATAAGTTGTTCAAAATGGAAGGACCTGTAAAGGGCATCTGATCCACCACCTAATCCTATAGATGAAAATAGAGCTAATTCTCCCCAAGATTTTGTCATGAAGTTAATTTATAGGGAAATTGAATTGAGAGCTGTTTTCTTATCCTTAAGAGTTCTATTTTTATTAAACTCTAATTTGTTTGGCTGTAGAATTTTTGCATTTTCCTGGATAAAGACAAGAGTAGTGACTCTAAAATACTTCTTTTTGGATTAGAGTTGAGGATGACCTCTGATGTTTAAGACTAAGCAACAGCTAATAAGGGATTTATTGATTCGAACAGACCACGCCTCATGCTTCTCGTACTCCTCTAATTCCTGTTTCCCTAAGACTCTTCTATATGGGAGAAATATGGCTGGGCTTAGCACCAAGAAGAGCTGGAGTAGTAGAAATGGAGAGGAATAGTCTCTTATATTTTTTTCAGCTTTGTTGAGGTATAATTGACAAATAAAATTGTAAAATATTTAAAGTATACACACGATTATTTGATATATCTATGCATTGTGAAATGATTTCCTGCATCGAGTTAGTTAACATATCTATCACTTCATGTATTTTCTTTTTTTTTTTTTTTTGGTGGGAATGTTTTTCTATGCTCATCAAATTTCAAGTATACGATACAATATTATCAACTATAGTCAATATGCTATACATTAGATCCTCAGATCTTATTCCTCTTATAAATGAAAGCGTGTTTAGTGAACAGGAAGGAGATGAAGGATTGACTCTTTGAATACAAACTCGAGTCCCTGTTTAGAGCCTCATGACTGAGTCTGGTTTTCCCATACCTTCTACCTTGCAGAATCACCAGGGACAGTGAAACTGGGGTAGAAGTAGACACTTGGAAACTCTTTTCCCTAGCTTTATTAAACAGATCCAGACAACCATGTTCATTGTCATTTTACTTAATGGTATACTCAGAAAGGTAGAAAATACAAGTTATAACCACAGTCATAATATACAAGGCTTCCTTATAATCACATTTTTTTTTTTTTTTTTGCCTACAACTTCATGGAATTCTGATGAGCGTATCATTTTAAAAGGAAAGCTTAATAAGATAAAACAACATTGCTGCAGTCCAAGTAAAGCTATGTACATATGCATTCATAATTTATGATCTATGTATAATTCATATGTATACAACACCATACTTTATTGAGGTAAAATAGCACAGCAAGGTTAAAAACAAATGGTTAAGCTCAATACAGGCTTTACAATGCCACTGAAAGTCATTTTACTAGCATAAAGGCTTCCAACATGCTGATATTAACCTACTGATAAATATTTAGACTATTTATATTTTGATCTTTTGACAAATAAGCCAAAATAAACATATTTTAAGGCAACCTTTGGAAGTGTCAGCATTTCTTATCTGCTTTGTGGTAAATGTTATTTGCAGTGACAATTTAAATACTGAACAATGAAGGACAAAGTTTGGCAAATTCATCTTGAGTTCATCTTATTCTCTTATCAAATTTTTTCTCTGATGTGCAAGAAAGTCATAGTTTTCAGCAACCTCCAACTTCCAATTATGAGGAGCAATATTATTGCCTTTTGACTCATATATGCTTACTGAAAGCTATGTGTTACAGATTTTCAATTTTGATTTCATTTTCAGAAAAGCATCTACACAAGTCTCAATGCTGTTTTTTAAAAAAAATTAGAAAATGAAAACTTATGTAATACATATATAATACAGGGTGTCCTAGCTGCAAGCTATTCCACCCTGCTGTTCACTTCCATTGTATCTTTGGAAAGATAAACTATCCAGTATACAAGGTTGAATCCTGCAAATGCAACTGGGAAGAGAATCCGAGAATACTGGTCTATTTTACTGGTGCCTCCAAAGACTGGAGAGAGTGGTGGAGGGGTGACAGGTGTCGACGGTAAGATAGGAGCTCTTGTGAGGACTTTGTTGTCCTCAGGGGATGGGACTATTGGCAAGGTCAGAGAGGTGATTCTTTTCTTCAGATGATATTTGGAATCAGAGTGCTGTAGGGCAAAAGACAAATATTCAGCCTAAGCAAAAGAAGAGCAGTCACCTATTTAGTCATTTTTTTTTTTTGTCATTGATAGATATTATTGACTACTTACTATGTAAGATATTTTATCGGCATATTCTTATAGTATTTGATGGTGCTACTTTCCTAGAAAGTGGTAAAACAAATTTTTAAAAAATCATTTGCTTCCATCCAGCATTCTATAATTTAATAAATTAGCAATTGATGCCAAGTACGTTCCACATCCCAGAAAGTGTGTTAAGCTTTGGACCATCAGTAGGAGATGGTCCAAGTCGCAAAAGCTTATCTACCCCCTGGTTATGCATAAGCCCATAGAGCAATAAGTGTGAGCCATCGGAAGGAATTTCTGTTTGCAATATGTAGACAATTAGTTAATACAAAAAAACAACAGCTCGGTTAATTGATATCATTCTTCTAGACACGTTTCCAGCCTATGTCTTCATCTTCACACATTCATAAATTTGAACCAGATGAGATAAAAATATGAAGATGCTTATGTATGTCAAAAGACAGTGGCAAAGCATAAATACCCTTAGATTTAGTAGGATGACTATTTATCCTTTGAAATAAAACTGCATCTTAGTCCAGAAGTTCTGTATTGAGAGTTTTCTGCTTCCGATTCAGAACTTCCCCATCGGTCTCCTTCCATCTAAAGTCACCAGAAACAATTCATTTACTAACCTCAGAATTCTTATATGTTTTTTTCTATCATTAAATTTTCTGTTCCATTGAAATCTTAAGACAACCAATTTTAGTCTTGAAAGGGATATTTGGCATCTTAATTGATAGTCGAGAAAGCTAAAGTCCATATAGAGGAACTTTCTCACCACAGTTGCAAAGCCAGTGATAAACCACACTGGTCAGTTTCAGTGCTTGTTTCATCTCAAAGTTTTCTCATTTTTACACTAAAGTATTGGGCCTAGTTTAGAGACCAGTTATGTTTGCTTTAGACTCCTTTCATGCTGTTGGAAACTGGGAGGCTTTCCTCCGATTCTTACCTTTTCTTGTCTACATCCTGTAATATTTACCCTCCCTGTGGCCAGATTGTCCTTGCTGGGTCTCTGCCTTCAAACACTTGCTGTACATTATCCTTGCTCTTGTAAAACCGCCTTGTTTCTTCCCTGGCAGCAAAATCACCACTTTGCTGCCTGGCAGGGTATGTTACTCACGTGGGCAGACTCCCGTGGCTTTAGCCCGCAACCCTGCGGCAACAGGATGAGGCAGCCACCCCTCCTGTGCTGGCTGAGCCACAGGACCAGAATGACCCACAGATGTGGTGACATTTGGACTGCAGGAAACAACCCAAAGAACCTCTTTTCTCTGTGGTCCCCTTTCTGAATTTTGCTGTTTGATTTGTCATAGAAGTTGCTGAGTATCTAAATAATAATAGTCACCATAGAGAGTTCAAGCCCAGTATGCTTTTAGGAGCCATGGGAAAATCGGTTTCTTTACCAAAAGCAAAAATGAATCTGTGTAGTCAAATCTCATTTGATATGACCATGCCGAATTTCAAGCAAAGAATATCTTTATTTGTTATCTGCTGGCCCAGTATTGTGATAGGCACTGTGAACAGAATTAAATAAATCATAGGTCTTGGATGTACAAGAGAATTAAAAACAGTACAGGGACCAGTCTGCTGGTCTTGAATAGGAAATAAGTGATACTTTGTATTAAAAGTATGTGACAGTGGAGGATTACTGTACCCAGGGTCACCAGGCAGTATGTGGGTAGGACCAGCGCAGTGGGGTTTTGGTCTCAATGCATGTTGCCTCTCTTAGGGAATAAACACAGCATCATTTTACAAGAGCTTTTGACCATGTTTCTCTGACTCTAATTGAATTTTCATCCATTAAATATGTTATCAATATATTCTTCACCAGAAACAGCAAAATGTATCACTGTTTTATTCTTCAAAAAGTGGTATTCTGCTCCCAGATATATAAAACACTAAAATATTTTATTTTAGTAAAATTCCTAAGGATCATAACAGAGTAGCAGGAAGACAAGCCTTTAGAGCAGATTTTCTTTCTAAATTCATCTTGACTTCTAATGGCACACATTGCCAGTCTGAAACCTACGTTTCTTATTTATTTATTTATTTATTTATTTTTAGGGAGAAACTGAGGGGCAGACATGAAAATGTTTATTGAGATAAGAAAGTGATTATAAAACATAATCGAGCATAAAAATGTAAGGTGTTGTTTTATCTCCCCCCGCTTTTTTTAGAGATGTGGGAAAAAAGTTATTTGTCAGTGTCTTGGCATCATCCCAGAGTCACACAGGACTTAATGAGGATTGCCAAATAACTCTTGTCCAGAGTTAAGCAATATCATTCAAGACTAAACACCATGAAAACAATTAAGCACGATGGCATTAGCCTGGTATTAAAGGTTCCTTAAAATATGATTCTCCTCTTCCTCCTCTACTTGCCCCACACTGCCTCTGTGGTGAGTCGCTTAAGAATTAAGAGGACAGGAGAGTCACAATGCCTTATATTGCAAGTCCATACAAACTGCTTAACTGCTATATGACTTAGACGTGTCATAGATTTCATGGACTCTCCCTAAGCCTCAATTTACTATCTTTAAAGTTAGAAATAATTATTACTTCCATTGTAAGTTTTTTCTTTGAGAATTTGAGAAAGAAAATGTTATACACACACACACGCACACACAATACACTTTTTTACTTAGGTGATATGACTCTTGTAGTCATTATAACATACTTCTTTATAAATATTATTTCTGTAATGCCTCATCTCCTTTCCTGACATAAAATCTCCTTAATCTCAGAAGGCTCATTATTCTCATAAGTAAGTGCTACACAGTGCCTAGCCAGTGCATAGAGCATAGTATATGCTTAATAAACATATGCTGAAGCAACAAATGAATGAAAATCTATATGATTGTTAACATATTTTAGTATACTGTTTTACATTGCATTTTATTATAGGTACCATATAGAAATGCTTGCCGTTGACAAGCACTACACAGCACTTTACATGCATTTTTTTTGCTTATTCCTAGAAAGAATCTGTAATATAATAAATAATGTTACTTTCATTTTAGCGATGAGCAAATAAAGGCTTAAGCAGGAAGCTCACACAAGTAATAATTGGCAGCACCTAAAATCGATCTCTCTTAGATGCCAAGGATCACACTCAACAATTATTGTGTTTCTTCCTGTCAGCTTTACGATTTAGGGCAACCACAAAGCTATTGACACTTTGAGTAGGATAAATAATTTGTTGTGGGAGACCGTCTTGTACATTATGGGATATTGAGCAGCATCCTTCTGTGCGCGAGATGCCTGTAGCATGCTTGTAGCAACTCCCTCCCTTCCTCTTTTTTGGGGGGTGGGTTGTGGCAACTAAAAATATATCCAGACCTTGCCATGTATCCTCTGGTGGGGAAATTCACCCACCATTGAGAATTATGGGTTTAGAGTTACAACTGTCCCACAGCCAGGTGGTGACTGGGGGGATTTCTAGCGGGCAGCAAATGGTATGCTCAAGGAAATGCATGAGGCCTGGCTAACCCAACACGCTGGATAATCAGCTCCTGGATAATTGGGAATTGGCAGTACAGGAGACCAGATGCCAATTTAGAAAGAATCACACTGAATTTCTGCAATTAAGAAAAAGCCAATTTTGCAAGCCATTCAAGCTACAGGTTTGCATCAGACCCCGCCTGCTCTATTGTAAGCCCAGCAGCTTCAGTTGATGGTAAAATAGGCTTTTGTCAGAGTCCAGATGAGGGCTCAGCTTGGGGCTGTCACCATTTTGAGTGGAACACCTGTGGTTTTGAATTTTTCCAGGGCTCCCCTGCTGCTGAGTGCCATCCTGCTTTGGGTATTTTTAGAACACAGCTTTGTTTTAAGTAACAGCATATTGCCATGGTACTTTGACTCAAACTGGACTTAATGACAGTCAGTTATTTGATGTAAAGATAAGGTATTTGGGAAGTACTTAGAGAAATTTTGATATAACACTGAGTCTAAAATATTACAGAGAAGAGGGCAGTGGGTAACCTCTCAAGAGAGAGAGAGTCTAACCAGGGCTGCATTATTCAAGGGACAAATAAAACATTTGCTTTGAGAACCAGCAAACAGGCGCATCATTGATGAGAAAATATTTTTGAAAACATTTAGTATTTGAAATTTTTTTTAACTATCATTTTTTTAACTGTCATACCACTATGGAGAAAACAAGAATGCCATCAAATTTTCTTGCATTTATGCTACAGCTGGTAGAATTGAAAATAGCCGATCCTAGAATTTCTAGAGAGAAGCAGATTATTGGCAATAATTTGGTGGATCACTGGAGTATGTCTGGAAACCATATTGGAATGTTTGGAGGGCGAAGAATGGAATATTGGATTGAGGTTTGATAGCAGGCATGGGAAAAGGACTAACCACCTACACCCCTCATATAATCCACCCCACCCTCTTTGTAAATCATACAGTGGCACAGCCATGGGGAAGGGGCACCATGATCTTTCTGGTGCTCAGAGTATGTGATAGTCTAAATTCAACCCTTAATTCTACTGAGTAATGATAGTACTCAAAGAAATCTTGGCAATATTCAGAACAGAGGAGGTAAACCTTTCAGTATTCTATGCTTTATCTCTTTCTGCAGAGGAGCAGAGCAACATGGTAATGGCCCAGCAGATATCCCAGCCTTGAAATGAGTACAGAAAGAATATATGTCTAATTTCCCTTTCTGTGCCCAAGTTTTTAGCAACCAACTTAGTGCTTCTAGAGCAGGACCAGGCTCATCTTTCTGTTGTCAGCTTAGGCATCACTTCCTTCAGAATAACCCCACCAGACTGAGTTAGGTACTCTTGCATGGCTCTGCTTCAGCCTACCACATCTCTAACCACAGTCGTTATCACAGTGTATTGTCAGGGCTCACTGATTTGTCTCTTCCTATTGACAACAATAAAATAACAAAGATAGCAAAACATCCGAGAGATCAAGGTTCAAATTTGGTCTTACATGCAAAATAAGTATACATCAGATACAAATTCTGAAATACGAAGGCAGGAATAACTCTCTAATGCCCAGATAGCATACCAGATAAAAACAATAAGAAAAGATACATATAAGTAGAAAAGAAAGTGTGGACAATTTCTTCTCAAAATCTAAACAAAGTTTCCACTTCCAGATACCTTTGAAAACAAAAATATTATGAGTCTGTAGAGCACTGCTGAGGATTTAGTTTTAAGTGACTCTTATGGTTTGAGTAGTAGATTTAAAATGACTGAATTTTTTTTGGTCATTACTATATTAAATTTTAAGGTCAACTTAAACTTGTCTCCACATTCATAATAAGTAATTTCTTGTGAAAAGCAGTGAGTACATTAAAATTTACAACTCAGAATCACATGAAATATCCAAGCACTTAATTTCATTTCAACTTCACCACACTGGTTTGCTATTTCGGTGTCCAACTTCCTCAAAAAATGCTATTTTGATTACGAGTGAATAGGCATTTTAAATGTCATGGTATTTGAAAGAAAAAAAAAAATGACCTTGCAATCATATGTGTCATTGTGTTGTATAAATTGCAAATGTGTAATTTATATTTGTTGCTCTACATTATATAAGGCAAATTGCCAAGTTTTGACATTCTGAATAAATAAAATGTAAATATTCTATGTATTCATCTAGGTTTATTTTTTATGCCTACAAGATTCGTCTTGTTGGGTTTGGTTATTTTTATTTTTATTTTTTTTCACTCTTGGACCTAGCCTTTCAGAAATAAAATTCTCATTTTCATTGCCTTAAAATATTTTAAGTAGAGCCAGGTTTAGAAATATATTTTTCATAAGAAAAAAGTCAACTTGCAAGAAGAAGTTACTTTGAGATGATTTAAATGCAATTTTTATCCAGTTTCCCAAGGGTTTGCTCATTATATGTTACTATTTTAGAATTTTTAGGATAGTTTATATGAAGACCTGAGATCTTAAATTTCATCTTATTAATAAATTATACCTTTAAAATAATTGACTAAGGGAGTGATAACTGTATGCTTTCTCCAAGGATTTGAAATCATATTCCTCTCAGTAATGTATATTTTTAAAAAGTCGAAGTAAAGAAGTTGGTCTTTCCTTTTATTTCAGTATTAGATCAATGAGCATATTCTAAGTCATTGGAGTCATATTTTGACCCTATTTCTCATGAATTTCTCTTTTCATTTTTACTATATTTCTCAAATAACAAACTGTTAAACTGAATTCTGATAAACATAAATTCTTCATTTATAGATGTGTTAATATCATATTAATATATGTTCTTATTTGGACAATATGTTGTTATATACCTGTAGAAATACAGATAGCTTATAACATAATCACTTATTTTTACAAACATAAAATACTCAGAAATATTCAGAATTTATCTTTTCTGAATAAAAAGTGAATATCTGGTGTTTTAGACTGAGTCTTCAGACTAACGTTTTTGTTAGAAAGCTCATATTTTTGCGACCTTTCAAAACATGTATGTAGAAAGAAAACATCATTAAGTCAGGGGGAGAATTTTGGGAATGACCTCACCTATATTTTGAGAATGTATGCACTCTTTTATATTTCATTATTTGAGGAATTGTTGGCGAAGGAGAAGGCCTCAGCATCAGGAGTTCTGGAATCAATTCCTAGTTTTTCCACCAACTAGTAACTAATATTTTCCCTGAGACTGTTTCAATTTGTAAATGGAAGGAATTAGGTTGGGTCACTAGATGGCAATTTTTATTTTATTCTTTAGTGAGGGCTAATTCAAGAAAAAAACTTTAAATTATATATTTCCACTTATCATGGGACTAGCCTTATGTTATTCCATGAAAAAAAAAATGTAAATTCTCAAACTAGATTCTTAGTTTATCAAAGAGAAAAGTTTTAGTAAAAAATTATATGCATGAGTATTTGAGAGTTAAAACACATCACTTTTATATTTTTTATCATAAAAGTTAACAAAGAATAAGCTGGGCTGTGTGTGGTTCTGTGATTTAGAAATGTTCATAAGAATTGATTAATTATAAAGAAATTTTCAGATTAAAGTGTCTGTATTCCTCAGTTTTACAGAGTAAAGTTTTTCTCTTTTTAAGAGCTACTGTTTGGAGTTTTATTGAAATAAAAATGTATTCTTGTCAGTCGGTTTCATAATTATTTTTAAAAAGTGCGTGCTCCTTAATTGTGAGAATTTACTAACATGCAAAAATGTAGTTTGGGGGTACATTTATGACCCTTGAATTATTAATGTTATCATTTATTTTTCAAAACCAGAGCTTAGACACAGCAAATCTAAACTTAATTTTATAGCAATTTCTCACTGATTAGAACTCTTTGAATAAAACCACACACACACACACACACACACACACACACATTTAATATGTGAATATGAACATGAGAATGTTTTCATATGAATCAAGAACTTGGCTATGACTCATCATTCGTAGAACCAAATACATCTTGCCCTCATGTAATAAACCAAGCAGATTTCTAACAAAAATTGTCCGTTACATAGGAGTCTCTGTTTGTTTCCTTCAGACTCTGAAGCCTCAAAGCCTTATTAGGAACTTTTTTTTTTATTTTACTTTTTTCTCCCTCATTGATATAAGTGAACCTTTTCAAAGGAAATATCTAAAGGCTAAGAAGAATTTTCTTGTTTCTGAAAGCTTGGCATCTGCCAGTACTAGTGAGGGCGATAAAAGAGGAATGCAAAGGTAAATGAAAGATCGTTGTTTGGCTTTACCCTGGAAAAGAAATCGGTCTTGGGTCAGAGTTATATAACTCATGCTCAACAAATACAACTTTTAGAATATTTAGCTGTTTGTGATCACTGTTTGGGTTACCTTTTCCTAGATGGTGGGTAACATTAGAAAAGGAAACAATTACCAAAACAATCTCAGCTTCCAAGGGTTCATTCGCTTTTGATATTGTCACTGGGGATGAGGCTGCAATCTTTGCCTTTCTTTTGGCCTTCTGTGTCTGAAGATTGGTAAAGTAGTTGACAGCTGCGAACTCAATAAGAGCAGAGAAGACAAAAGCAAAGCAAACAGCTATGAACCAATCCATGGCTGTTGCATACGACACTTTTGGCAGGGAGTGTCGGGCACTGATGCTTAAAGTGGTCATGGTTAAAACAGTGGTGATCCCTAAAATTAAAAAGAATGAGAAATGCAGTGTTAGCATTTAGAATCCAATAACAACCTTAAATGAGAACATGTTGGTGGAGAGGATTAAACACTGTTCAAATGTAATTTTTATTATTTCATTTTATAAATGTTCACATAATATCATAGATATTTTCATTTTTTTATCTTTCATTTCTAGTGTTGCAGATGACATGTACATTGTAGTTGCTCAAAACATTTTTTTGAATTGATTTAGTATGACTATCAATTTAAATATGTCATGAAAAATGTAACTCATGAAAAATTCTAGTTGTTTACTTTAGAAAATTAAAGCAAATTATTATCCTTGAAGTAATAAAACCTTGAAATTCTGATCAATTTTAATAGTGATATTTTTCATCATATTTAAGAAGTATTTCTGGTATGAATAACAATCATAAAATTAGGTTCCTCTTTTTTTTTAATTTCTAGCTTAGTTTTAAGGTAAGATGTTTACTCGTGAGAAAGTAATTTCATTATTCATCTGCTAGCAGTTTTCTGTCTTGAATTATGACGGAGAACTTATGTAATTTGAATATGGTTAACATCATTATATAGTATTCTTTTATAATTTTTCAGAAATATTAGTTTAATAAATTAAAAAGTCAAAATTCATCAGAGATTTCAGTTCAACTCAGGTCTTATCTACAAACTACTACATTTATAATTAGGAAAACTCAGGAAAAATTGTATTTTGTTACCAATATTTTTCTGTCGCAGTTCTTTCTTATTTCATTTGTTCCATCAAAACTAGCAGTGATTCTATACATCATAAATGGAACTAAATGTTTAGTTTGAGCCATGGGAAATTGTGAATATTTAACTATTTTTTGACCTAGAAAAATGGCAATTTTTTATGGTTCAAGCTAATAAAAGTGAGATACAATTTATATATTAGTGGGTTCAACATCTTAGCCTTTGTTTTTATAGATTTATATATCAGTTTTTACTTTTATTCTTTTCCTGTTTGTGATAAAGAAAATCAAGATTAAAAAAAAAAAAAAAAAAAGCCCTCCTAAATAGAGTACATGAAGATCGTAGGAAACCAGCCAGAATTCTTGCTTAGATGGTTTTTTTGTTGATTCACTGCATAACTTGGTATAAAATGAAGATCATTTTACATGATACATGTGTTTGAATGAGATACAAGTCCATTTCCTTTGTGGACTGAAAAAGTGCGCCCATGTGAATATTCCCCTAAAATACACAAGTCATGAGAGCTAGAATGTGAATGGAAATGAAGCCCAAAGAGTAAAGCATACCAAAAACAGTTCTGGCCGGGACAGACTCCTTATTAATCCAGAAAGACACCTGGGAAAGAATGACGGTCATAATGCAAGGTGTATATATCTGTATCATGAAGTAGCCCATCTTCCTTTGCAGGTGGAAATAAACTGTCATTATTACATATTCACCTGTTGGAAGACACTTATATCAGTATTATTGCTATTGACAGTGTGTAAAAAGAATGCAACTAGAAATAAATCTTGCAGATCTTTAAATTAAGGTGGGCCAGAAGAAAACAAGCAAAGGCATGTTTCAGTGTATGACAAAGACACTTGATCAGCAGATGATAGATACATCAGCTCATTGTTTTCAGTGGGGTTCTTTGTGTCATATATGTACAAAACTACTCATTCCAAGGATACACAGATCTTTATGTGCACATGGTTGCAAAATCAATTTAAAGAAAGCTATTCATCACTTCAAAACATCAAGCTTATCTGAGGATGGCTTATGAAGGGGAAAAAGAAATAGATATGTTGAAGATGTGCACTGGAATCATCTTGCAGGATTGCATCCATGCTTTGGTCACATTCTTACCTGTGTTAGATTTAATTGTCTCACTAGATACTGTTTGTCCAATCAGATCATACTGGAGGAGGCTTGAAGATTCTTCTGGGACTTCAACTGAGTAAAGTGGTCCTTTTTTCCATGTATATATGATTTCACTCTTGGGGTAAGCATCTGAATTTTTAAACAAATTAGACATAGCAGTGAATCTGACTAGTTGTGCTTTTTTTTTCTTTCAAAGCAAATCTTGTCCATATAAATAGAAGTGCAAACCTAAATTTTCTTTCAAATTTTTTTTTAATCTGGGTAACTAGAACCTCTAACTATGACAAACATGTTAATAAGTATGTTCCTGGAATCACACTGGTAGTGTTATAGTAATATTTCTCTTTTGCTTTCCAGTATCTGACTAAAACATAATAATTACATATTTTTAATGCATTATTTGACTCTTGGAAGTTTTTTGTAACTTACAACTCCCAAACTTGAGTGGACAAGCATGCCCATCCATAGGGAAGTTAACCAGTCTCATGGGACAGTCAGCATTGATGGTAAGCCTAAGGGCAAGAAACGAATGGTTCTGAGTTAGTATGATGGACAGATCAGTTAGGCAGAGGAAGTAGAATTGTAGAAACTTTACCTCATCGTGTATAGAATGGTTCCGTTCTGCATTATTCTGAAGAGTTTATTAGGAGTTGTCATATTGTGAGCAATTGATTTTTTGCCATTCCTGAAAAAAGTGTCAGGTGTCCATATTTTACTGACCATCAAGTTATTCAAACTCAAAATCTCAGTTGGCCCCCCAAACTTCAACCTTTCATCAGTCCAGGTCTGGCGGAAGAAAACATCCATGGTATACTCCTAAGACAAAGTAAGATATTTATGCAGGCTGGAGAGATGGTTTATTAAGAATAGTTTACTCACTAGCTTATATACCCACTTCTAAAACCTAAGGAATAAAGCACCTTTTTGTAACAATAATCTATCAAGAAAGCCATAATTTTAGTGAATTGTTATTTTTCTCAAACTCAAAGTTTGTGATATTATTATAAAAGATAGTGCTGTGTTTTGCAAACCTCCATCCTTAACCTTGACCCATCTCAACTTTCTTCCTCTTTTTCTGGCATCCATCTCTCCATCTCTCAACTTATCGATTCCCTCATCTTTAATTTAGAAGAAAAATATAAAAAGACTTACAGTCTAGGTTCTCTGCTGACCTCCTTAGCATCAGTTAGTCTAACCATTCTTCTTAGCAATTTGTCCACCTTCAGAGGTGTTTCCAAGCATCATGGTTCCATTTAGTAAAGTTTCAAGGATGGATAAACAACTTATGATAAGCATACTCTGGCTGCACATTCTAATTATTTTATATTGTTCTCAGAGAACATAAAAGCAAATGTTACCTGATTACTCAAACAGAGCATAGTCATAATTATGAGTTTAAATTTGTGGCTTTTATGAAATAACATTAAAAATCTTAAGAATTATAAGGACCATTGCAAAAGGCAGTGATAAAATACAACTTGTAATTATATCAAAATATTGCCAGTAGCTGTTTTGCCTACTTTTATGTTCCTTTAGGACACTTATTACTGCAATTGGTAATTATATTTTAAAAGTATAATTTGATATACAATATATCCATATAATAATGATCCAGGCTATAAAAAGGCTCTATTGTGCAAACATACTTTAAAAAGGAGACAAACATATAAAATAACATTCCAAGTATCCCCAGACAAATAATACGGTAGAATATGGTTGTAGTTATCTATATTTGGGTGACTCAGTACTCAAATGAAAAATATGATAGGAAATAATTGAAGATTCTGGATAATGAAGACTCTCCTTTTTCTCAGGACTTAGACATTTATCTCTTAAATAAAGTTCTTCCTCTTTCCTCTTCTTCCTTATTATCTTTCTTGTCTTCCTTTCTCTTTCTCTTCCTCTTTTTCTCCTTCCTTCTTTCCTTTCCTTCTTCTTTCTTTCTTTTCTTGACAACTTAAAAAGCAGATGATGACAAAGTCTCTAATAACTGCTTATTCAGAATTACTAAAATGTACTGAAGCACCTCTTTAAAGAGTTATGTTTTAGTTTTAGGGTTTACATTTTACTTTTAGGAGGAAATGCTACCTAAGAACTATGAAAGAACTTTGTTCTAGAAGACTAGAAGGCTACTTACTATAAATAACCTTTTATGAATCTTATAGCCGTCTGTACCTGGAACAAAATCCTCAGAACACCTACTGGTCTGTTCACAACATGAAAGTGGACTGCATTAGTCTTCCCAAATGACTCCCTTTACCGTTTTAATTAAATATACTGAGAATGGTGTACTACAAAAAAAAAAAAAAAAAAAAGCTATATTTCAAGTTTCATAGATATCCCCAATATACTCTTCATGGCATAGCATTTTTGTTGGTTTTTCTACTCCAGACACTTACTAGGACTTCATAAAGATGGAGAAAATCTTCTCTTTATAGAGAAGAATCAGTGCATGATACATGGACAGAAGAGAGGATGTCATTTTTAAAAGTGCCGCAGATTAAAGTGTTCAAGCAGACCCTTTAGTAGAGGAGATTAAGCCAGTAAAATCCTCTAATGGCCATGCCCTCCGAGCATGAGTTTGCTTATTGTGTTGTAGATCTGAAGCCAACCTTGGTAACAGTGCCTATTACCGTTAGTTCTGGGACTCAGCCCTCTCTCCCCCTGGGTAAAGTTACTCTCCTAACTGAGAGCTCACTCACCATCTCCACATCTGACACAGGCCCAAAACTGGTCACATAAATGTCTGTTTTGACTTCAGTGACAGCACCTGAAATTAACCCAGAAGGATGGGGGCAATTATTACTGCTGATGTTAAGGAAACTGGACTTAACTCTACCCCAGAGCCTGTTCTCATGGCCAGAATCTGCCAACCATTCCAGAGTGATCTTAGTAGCAAGAGTCCTTGAGTTTTTCAGCTCTGAAAACTCACACCAGTTGCCTTATTTTGAATTTATTTTGGCCAATTTGGGAACTATAAGGAAAGGAAGAGAACTAAGTTAGTATTCTAATAAAATTATTACAATAACATATATTTGATAGCTTCAGTGGGATAAATACTAAGAAAAGTGTTTTACATAGAGAATCTCATCCAGTACACGCAACTCTGTGAGGTAAGCAATACACTTACACTACAGTTGAGGAAACTGAGGCTCAAAAAGTTCAAATAACTTACGTGTAAGATCACTAATAGAGGAGGGGCAGAGACTGGATTGGAACACACACGTGGCCTCTCTCCAGTACCCCTGCACCTTCTCATGCTGCTCTCCTTCTGGACATTGGTGTAGTAGTAGGTGGAGGGGTGGGGGGCGGTGGAGAGCACAGATGTCTGGTCCACTAAGGATATTGCTTCTCACCTCCAAATCCTGGCCGCAGCCGATTGTCATAGCCTTCAAGCAAGTTGTCCAGGATCCGACTGATGTTCTCTGAGTAGAAGTTTCCTTCATCTTCAAGTTTCCCAAGGACATTTTCTACCCTGTAGGTAGACAGTCAGTGATCCTCACTTCCAGCCTCAGAGAAAAATGTGCTGTTCAATTCATCCTAGTCTTCCCACCACAAATATATGCCACACCACCCAGGCTTCTTCTGTGACTTGGTATAGAAGTTATCCAGTGGCTGTGTGCTTTCTCTTTCCTCTGAGTTAAAAGGAAAAATCAGAAAAAAAAAATTTACTCACCATAAAATAAGGTACAGCCAGGGCAGAGGTGACACCATCCTGCAGTGCACTGAAATGCCTACTTCGTCTTCTTCCTGGTTTATCCTCCCCACTAACCAGCTCCCCTTTGCCACTCAACTAGGACAACCTTCTGGACCCCTCATACCCCCTTTTCTTGTTTGCATTCGGCCAGTAATCCGGTAGATGCTGAGTTTGTCAGCAAAACTTTGAGGGTCCCCCCTTCTCTTTGAATTTGTTTCCGTCTTTTTACGTGGAACAAGGTGGTTTGTGGTCTTAGACCATGTCCTAATGGACACTCAGCCTCCTCTGACTGACTCATTTGGGAAATGAGAGTCTGAAGGGATAGTGCATGGTTGGAGACCAGTGACAATAATCAAATAAGGCATTAGGGGAGATTAGAAGGAAGAAATCCACTGCTAGTTTTGGCATGGAATTAGCAGAGCCCTGTGAGAAAATCTGGAAAGCACTGGCATCTTGCTGATTGAGATTATGTTCCAATGGGTTTAGCATTTATTATTTCTATGGTTCACAGAATTCCTACACCGCTCTTACTGCTTAAAAAGTCTAATGATATTGAGATTTTCTTGGATTCTCTTTCTGATTTCATCAGCTTTATTGCTTCAGACACACCTTTCCTCAGTGTTTAAAAATTGTCCCTCATTATCTACTGAAAAATACTTATAACACACCAGAACAACTCCTGGTTATATTGCTGTTGGCTTAGTGTTTTCTTTAAGTACTTCACTGATTCTTCCTGTCAAGGGTGTTCATCTCAAGCTAAGATATAAATGGATCCTACCACCATTTTTAGAAACCTAACCAATTTCTTGAATGCTGCCTATAAGAGACAATGTCTGAAAATAGCTGATTAATTTCTTGAATGCTGCCTATAAGAGACAATGTAAGAAAATAACTGATTCCCCCATGTAGAAATGTTGTAAGAATAAAGCATCCATAAACATGGTTAATGATGATCTTGCTGGTACTATTTTACTAGGCTTGCCACAGGTCAAAAGCAAAATGTTTGAACCCAAGAAATAACATTCTCTACCCAGTCTCGTAGGAGGATATTGGAGTAAAAGAAGTCTCTTTAAGCTTTAAAATTTTAATCTTTAAATAAAAAATTAAACAATAATAAAATCATTATACATACATACATACATACATACATACATACATGTATATATGTATATATAACATTCAGAACCATAACTACAAGAAGCAAATGTCTCATTTCACCATGCTCCTGCCAAATCAGATCCACTCACTATCCACCCAATTCACCCAAGTTTATGTCTTCACAACCTAAATTCTACAAAGGCGATGGCAAGTATCGTAGACGTAGTACAGTCTTGAGTCATTTTTGAAGACATGACATAAATCATTTGAAGACCATTTTGAGAAACTATGTATAACCAAAGAAACAGTGGAACCAGGAAGAGTACAATATTTCCTATGAAATTATGTATGTATGTATGTAAAGATTGCTGAATCTCATGGTTTCATGGAACTTTTTGGTTACTCATCAAAAAGCCTGAATTCCTTCCAGCATTCCTGGCAAGTGGTATTTAACATCTGTTTTCTCACATTATTTTACTTGTGCTGAATTCAAATTTACACTCTAGTCCTAGTTCTCACCTTTGGAGCAATACACAATAATTTCTCAGGGGAAGACCACATCATAGCCATTAAACAAAGATAGCTATCATGCCCTCTCTAATTTAAGATAAACATCCCTAAAATCTTTTTTGTTCATTACAGGACCTGGTTTCTGTATCTCCTTGGATTCTTTTTACTCTGCTTCAAACTTACTCCATCTGATAACCACAACATATTTCAAATTCCCTTATGTCCCAGAGCTAGTTAGTATCCCTAATTTCAAAGTATACACTTTAATACCCTGTGCTTTATATGTGACAGATCTGGTTCCGTTTTCTAAAGTTAGGACTCTTAAACTCTCAGGACCAACATTATTTTTTATAGTATTGTTAAGGGATACATAGCCTCTCAGTGGACACTGTAGAAAATCCCCTTGCAGTCCCTTTTGAAAATCCAGTGCAATAAGGATAAAATTGCTCTGGGAAACAAAGGACAATAAAGGGACAGTCCTCTGGACAGCAGCTTTAAATTATTCTGGCTTGGTTAGGAATAGAATACTGAACATATAGGGCACTCTGATGCTCCCAAAAAGTATAGCAGGCAATATCAATTTCAGACCTTAAAACACAAGTCTAGCTGGTTTAAAAAATCATGCCTAGAGGAACACAGGTATAGGAATTTATGGTTTATAGCTGTTCAACCATTATCAGTTCAATTTAACCTTTATTAAGGGCTTGTCATGTGCTGAGAATACAGGAATTTAAAAAATGCTTACTTTCAGGAAACACTCTAAATATTAATAATCAACGTAATGTAATTAACAAGATGCCGAGTGTCAAAAATATAGTTAATTAACCATGTGCAATGGAAACAGAGTGAAGAGGCTTCTGTATATGAAGGAGGTATCAGTGATTATTTCATGAAAAAGATGACATTTGGACTGAGTTTCAGAAGTTGGATAAACTTTTAGTAAACAAAGAGGAATGTAATGAATAAAAATAGTGGAAGATAAAACTGAGTCCAACAGAGGGAGGTTTGAATGCTCCTCACTGGAGGATTTGAGAAAAAGCATAGGCATCTACAGCGGACTACAGTGGGATTGCCTTAGCAGTTCATGAGAGCACTTGTTTTTTTCATGAGAATTGCCCTGCAGTTTCATGGGGTGGGGCCTTTTTCATCATGTTCGATCCTCTATCAACTTTCTGTTGATTAGACCACTTTGGAATCGAGTAACTAAGGTTCATTAGCAGGCAAGTCACTTAGGCAAATTATTTATCATCTCTAGGCATCATCTGCATCACCTATAAAATGGAATTATAGGGTTTTAGTGAGAATTAAATGAAAAAATGCATGAAGAGTTTATCACAGGGAATTTCCCGTAGTAAACAAGAACTAAAAACATTCATCAGCACTGCTAACACCACCATCATCATAATCATCATTGTCATCATCATTTTTGGCCAAATCAAGTCTTTCCTCTCCAGCATTTAGAAATAAGGTTAAAAAATTAGTTTGGCCTGTGTCATTAAGTAAGGCTGCCAGTATTAGAGAAGGCCTGTTTGGCTGTGGAGAGAAAAAAAAAAAAACAGAAATGCAGCAGTTGTAGAGAAGGAAGCAGAGACATCACTGAAACCCCAAAAACTGAGCTAACAGCTGCCTAGATTTCTCACAGCCTCTGATTTCCTTCCTTCATAACCTAGGTGTCATTTCTGCCCTGCGTTCCCACCGAAAGCACTGCATCCATATTAAATTTTTTTTTTTTTTTTTTTTTTTTTTTTTTGCTCCAGGGAAGTTGGTTAATGTTATTAGCTCCTAACAGGAGCTTTTTAATTCAGAATTTCAGATTATGAAGATACAGTATGATACTTAGATGGACTGTATGATCCACTGGAGAGCAAATCTAGACAAAGTAGAATCTTGGGCTTTCTCGAAAGGAACGTGCTAATTGGCAGCTGCTTGCTCTTCCTGTGTAATGAATCTCACTACTCCATGGGGTAGAGTAAGCATTTTTTATAGACTGCACGAACTCTTTCAGGCCACTAGGGGACTACTGAGCATTGTCTTCTGGCAGTGCTACCCATACCCCAGAATATGTTTGTCTGTTTATCAAGTACTTAGAGTACAGGAGAGAGGACAGAATTTTGGGTTCAAGCCCAGTGATGAGCTCTTGGGAAATGTTATAGAGGAGCAAGCAGAATGGAAGTCTGTTAACATAGATTCTGTTGGACTTGGATAAGATGTAAATTTTAAACTTACTGCCTCGTAAAAGGATATTGTCAAAGCAAGTGATAAAAATAAACATTTGAAACTGCCATGAAAGTCTTAGGCCTTCATGTTATTATATGACTTACTGTCTTAGGATAAAATATAAGATAGTAGCCATTTGTATAGGAGTGATTTAATCAGAAAAAAATATGGTGGGGAGGATCTTCAAAGAAGAGGCCAAGGTGTCTGATGCACAGTTTGGAGTTGATGACTCATCACTGACAAATGATATTGCATGAAACGAACAAACAAAAAGCTGGTAAAAGCCCTCTAACAAACCCTGACCATCAAGAAACAAATGAGTTATTTTAAAATAGACTTTTAACTGGCTTTGGATAGAGCATGCTGGAGTAGAATTAAAAGAACTGCATAGGTCTGTGGACTTGCCGAGAGCGTATTGTTATCCTTGCTGCCTGTTTCGTTATTATGGCACTGTGTCAGTAGGGAACGTGTTAGACGTAAAGGCAGAAAACCCAACTTGCAGTGGTGTAAACAAAATGGCTTATTTTTCTCACAGCAGAGAAAGGGATGGACTTAGTCAGCTCCTTGCTTGGACATCTAAGCAGCAGCAGAGCTGACATGGCTGAATTTCATGTTGCCTGCCTTTTTTCAGTTGCAACATGGCTACCTCAGTTTCAGTCATCATATCTGCATTCAGCAGAGAAAGTAAAAGAGCTGAGTCACATGGACATCTCTAGCTACAGAGGCAGTTCAGAAAGTTGTAAGATATTCCACGCTTTCTGAATTAGGAAATGAATAATAAAGGTAAATGTTCAGATGATCCTACAAAAAACTTTTGATACTCCAGAAATCTAGGAAATTGGGCTTATTTCAGTAGCAAGGAATATTCTTTTCTGGTTTTGTCATCTTTTATAATATAGGTGGCCAAGGAAGATAAATGTTGGGAATGAATGTTAAATTGGCCATCTAAGAGGTCTGTCACAGGCAGGGAACCCCTTTAGGCAGATTAATTACAACAAGATGCCCCTTACTCTGGGCTGGAGGCGTGGGAAGTAGAGTTCAGGCTACAGTTCTATTGCCACTGGCACACTCAGATTTTAGGCCAGGCAAAATCTTCATAAAGATGTGCAGAAGCTTGATGAGAAGCTTATGAGCATTTTAAAAAATCCAGCCAATATGTAATGGCTGACAGAGACCTAACATTCCCTTAAACCATCAGAGGCCCAAATAGTTGAACCACATTAGTTTGGTTTCTCTCAGAATTACCCTTTCTGAGTTGCATTTCCATGTTATAAACTGATATGTATATATTTTTTAAGTTTCCTACAGGAAAGAATTAAAAGAAATTAATCCTATCTTATTAACTATCTTATATTTGTATCCATTATATTAAGTCCCACCTGAGAACTGTCTTATAAAAATAAATGATAGGAAAATCTTTATTTTCATGAGAAATTAACATATTTTTCTTCCCACTTTTGATCTTGCTGCCTGGAAACTATACTTTGAAACTAAGTAAAATTTCATATATCTTCTCATTTTTAACATAAAAAGAAAATATCGCTTTATTTTTGTGTTAAAGTACCCTTTTGTCTTTATTTTTTAAGAAAATGTCATGTTGGATTTTTTCTCTTAGCAATACGTCTGTAAGTTTCCTTCATTCTTTTCATGGCTTGATAGCTCATTTCTTTATAACATTGAATAATATTCTGTTATTTGAGTGCCATAGTGTATTTATATATTCACTAATGAAGAACATCTTGATTGCTTCTAAATTTTGGCGATTTCAAATAAAGCTGCTAAAAAAACCCATGCGCAGGTTTTTGTGTCAAAATAAGTTATCTCCTTTGGGTAAATACTAAGGAGCACGATTATTGGATTATATGTTAAGAGTAGGTTTAGTTTTGTGAGAAAACACCAAACTGCTTTCCAAAGTGGCTTTAGCATTTTGAATTCCTACTAGCAATGAATGAGTTTCTTTTGCTTTACATCCTTACCAGCATTTGGTGTTGTCAGTGTTCTGCATTTGGCCATTCGAATGAGTGTGTAGTAGTATCATATTGTTGTTTTAATTTAACTTCCTTGATGATGTGTGACATGAGCATGTTTCCATATGCTTATTTTCTATCTGTACATCTTCTTTTGGGAGGTTTCTGTTAAAGTCTTTGGCCTACTTTTTAATAGGAGTATTTGTTTTCTTATTTTTGAGTTTTAAAAGGTCTTTGTGTATTTTGGAAAAACAGTCTTTTATTAGATGTCTCTTTTGCAAATAGTTTCTTCCTGTCTGGCTTGTCTTTTCATTCCCTTGACGTTATCTTTTGCAGAGCAAAAGTTTTTAATTTCAATCAAGTCTAGCTCATCAATTGTTTCTTTCATGGATTGTATCTTTACTGTATATAAAAAGGCATCACCATACCCAAGGGCATCAGGTTTTCTCATATGTTATCTTTTAGGGGTTTTATAGTTTTAAATCTGTGATCCATATTCCGATTTGTTTTTTTTTTTCATGTCGATGTCCATTTATTCCAGTACCATTTGTCAAAGAGTCTGTCTTTGCTCCATTGTATTGCCTTTGCTCCTTTGTCAAATATCAGTTGGTTATATTTATGAGGGTCTATTCTAGGCACTCTATTCTGTTCCATTGATCTGTTTGTTCTTTCGCCAACAGTACACTGTCTTGATTACTTTGGCTTAATAGCACGTCTTGAAGTCAGGTATCATCAGTCCTCCAGTTTTGTTCTTCTTCAGTGTTGTATTGGATATTATAGATCTTTTGACTTTCCTGATAAATTTTAGAATCAGTTTGTCAATATCTATAAGTAATGTGGTGGTATTTTTATTGGGATTACATTGAATCTGTAGATCAAGTTAGGAAGAACTGACATCTTGACAATAGTTATTTTATTTGGAAGAGTCTTTTTAAATATCGAAATATATAGCGAGCAGTGATCATGCATTCTGTTACCTAGCACAAGAATTACAAACATAAACATGTTCTTTCCCCTTTAGGTAAAATGTTTTGGACATAGAAAATTCCAGATCAAGCTTAAGTTCTCTTTTCCATATTCTTATCTACTCCTTTGAATGAGTCAACTAACACCTCAAATATGTTATATAACTTTAAAGTTTAGTATCTTATTATTTGTGTATATGTGCGGTAGAAATTTTATGTTTTAATATATAAAAATATATCAATCTGTATTCTCCGTATTTCACTACTATTGTTTTATAGACTTGCTGTATATATCATGATTCAATTTTATATTCCACTGGATAAACATTTGGGTTGGTTATTTCTAATTTTTTAGATTACAAATAATATTAAAATGTATACCCTTTTATATGACTCCCATTATACATGTACAGAATACCCTTGAAAGATTTTATGCTTGTGCATTTTTGCCTTTATTACATATTGCAAAATTGTTTTCTAAAGTTGTTTTACCAATATGTCAATTCAGCAGCACTATTATATGAAAATTTGTATCTCCTTTGTACCAAATCTTTACAATGTCAGAATTATTTAATTTTTTTGCTAATCTGGTACATTTAGCACAATATTTTATTGTTATTATAGTTTGTCTATCTTTACTATTAAGATTGAGTTTTTTAAAAAGTGTTTAATGGCCTTTTTGGATTTCTTCATATTTGAATTACCTATTTACAGTCCTTATCCATTTTATAATTTAGTTCATCTTTTTCATGTTAATTTGTGGTATATATGTATGTGTTAATTTATGCTATATATATGGTGTATTATACACACACACAATACTTTTTTCTTACATGTTCAACCAGTGCCTTCTGCCAGTCTGTTACTTTGTTTACAGGATGTTTTGTCATACACTTTTCTTTTTAATTTTAAGTACCTTCTCCCAGTCTGTTACTCTGTTTACATTGTATTTTGTCATATACAGTTTTTATTTTCATGTGGTCAGCTTTATTTTGTTTTCCTTTAATAACATATAATCTAGGATTTTATCTAAGAAATTATTTCCTCCTATGATTAAAAAAGTGTATGTTCTTCTGATCATTTTGAAGTATTTTTCCATTTAAATCTTTAATTATCTACAATATGTTTTTGTAAATAGGATCTATTTTCCTGTCCTAATTATAATGTGACAGCTCTAGTACCAAGTGTGGAATACTCAATATTTTCCTCACTGACTTGTAATGTCCCATCTATAATATAATAATTTCCCACTTTAGCTGGAATGTGTATTGGGATTCTTAATTTTGTTTCATTGACTGCTTATTTACACACCACTGTTTTCCATTTTTTCCTAGAACACTATTTTTAATGGATGTTATGGTGTGCCTCTTCCTGCAAATCTCATTTTAAGAATGAGGGATTTATCTCTTTACTTGCTGAGAGTGCTCTGAGACCTTTCCAAATTCCTTCAGTTGAAACGTCTTCCTAAGCACTAATCCTTACCTGGGCAGGCAACATTCAATAAAGTGGATACAAATATCTAGCCAGCTCCAGAGAACTTGAGACAGATGTGTAGGACCTTCTCAGTTTCAGAGCTCCCATGATATTGGCTGGACCACTCATGAGACTGCAGATTCTCTAGTCCAAA
>NW_011888811.1:6361252-6366424 GCF_000151845.1 Pteropus vampyrus
TTTAATGGATGTTATGGTGTGCCTCTTCCTGCAAATCTCATTTTAAGAATGAGGGATTTATCTCTTTACTTGCTGAGAGTGCTCTGAGACCTTTCCAAATTCCTTCAGTTGAAACGTCTTCCTAAGCACTAATCCTTACCTGGGCAGGCAACATTCAATAAAGTGGATACAAATATCTAGCCAGCTCCAGAGAACTTGAGACAGATGTGTAGGACCTTCTCAGTTTCAGAGCTCCCATGATATTGGCTGGACCACTCATGAGACTGCAGATTCTCTAGTCCAAACTCTTCTTTTCCACAGGTGGTAATCCCAAGAGCATTCCCTTATAAACTGCCTGCGTGCTTTCCATTGTCTGCTGTAGAGGAAATGCAGCCTACGGCTCAATGCAGATTTCATGGACAACCTGCCAGTTTGTGGCCTCTTGCACAAACATGTATACATTTTTATATTTTATATTTCTAAATGATAAGCTACTTGTTCTTGAGAAGATCTGTAGATGTGGCACAATAGGGAATTAGGCTATATATGCAATTTTAAAAATATTTCTAAAGAGTTTTTTGAAAGAATCTGTTATGAAAACATATACACTATTCATTTTTTTTTTCAAAATTTCAGCAAGCATTTAGATCTAATATGTATTAGAACTTACATATGATTCCAGAGATTCAGTGAAAAAGGCTTGGTGTTGTCATCATGAAGCTTTATTGTCTATGTTTTGGTTTCTCTTTTAATCGCTATCCCAGTAGTTCTTTTGATCTTCATGTATTTGAAATTTTGAAGTGCTGTGATTAAAATATTCCTTTTTTTATTATTCAGTAATTTGATTAGTAAATAGGCAGTGGCCAAATACTGAAGTGGTTTTTAAGGCAAAACAAGAAAAGCACAGTATTGCATCTGCCTCAAAGGAAAACATGAATATGCGACAGCTGTGTTGCAGACAGGTTATTGATGGAGATGCAGATGAGCAAAGGCCATGGGTACATAAATTATGGAGACCTTCCTTGAAGGTTCAGTTTCATTCCAGTTATCAATGGATTATCCATTTTCATTTCATTTTTTAATCGCCTATTCTAAACCACTCTTATTCCATATTTGCTTGGTAAATATTTTGAAACCTTAAATTTTATTTTAGTTCTTTCCCTTCATTTTATCTTTATATTTTTCTCCTTCAAGCAGGTGGCAAATTCTGCCCTCTTCACCTCAGGAGAGGTTGTGGCAGGGCAGAAAGCTATGAATACACATTAGTCTAGATTTTGTTTTCAGAAAGCCCTATAATAGTTGGCATAAACAAAGTGGTTAAAAAAAAAAAAACATGAAAAAAGATTACACTCAGACTACAAGTAGATTTCCCCAGGCTAGGGGAGAGAAACATGGAAATATCTGTAGGTCTAGCAAAAGCAAGGAAGCTGTGTCATACTTCCCAGCTCCACCACCCGGGAAGCAAGGCACCAGGATGGAAATAGTGGCATGAGAGATCAGGCCAATGGGACTACATGCATATGTCTGTTCCCCAGGGACAGCTCCGAAGCCACAAGGGACCACTAAGTCTCAAAGGGCCAGGTGGGCAGGGACAATGAAATTTCACTGTCAGCCCTGTGAACTGATGCCTGAGAACAGATGCCCTGTCCCCAGTCCATGCCTTGGCACTGAAAAAGACTGAATTGCTATCGCATCAGGAAGGAAGAAGTTTTATTTTTTGTCTGCCAGAATTTGTCAAGAGAGATTTATGTCTGCAACAAATGTGTAATATTCTGATCTATTTATTATTTGCCTTTTGTTTGAATACTGCTTCTTTCACTATTTCATATTGCATTTTCAGGATTAGGACTCTGCTTCTTTCACTATTTCATATTGCATTTTCAGGATTAGGAGAAAATAGGAGCTGGAACAGAAATAAAAGCAGTAAACAGTTTTCTTCTTAAAAACATTTTTTGGTCTCAGTCTTTAGTTGCAAAATAATATTTCATTTGTAGTGGTCGTTAGGGGTATTGCTAATTTTGCACAGACCTGATGCCTAGCTTTCATTCATTATGCAGCCTTTTCCACTGAGGCATATTCCGCAGAGATTTCTAAATTTATAATCCAAGGAATGGATAGATTATGATGAATGTAGTTTGTTAATCTTCTTTAACTTGCAACTCATGCTTCAACTTGCAACTTAAATGCCAGTTTCACAGCTAAATCTACCTATTCCCCATATCTTCCCCCATATAACTGATTCTTCAATTGTATATTGTCACAGCACATAGTACTTCTGTTATGCAGTCGTCATAACGATAGTTAAATACTTTTTATATAAATCTTTGTTTAAAGGTCTCCCTCCTCCTACTTAGAATCTAAACTGATGTTTAAAGAGTACTTCCATAGCACTTAGTACAATGTTTGACACATAATGAGTATTTAATAAATATTGCTTGAGTGAACATGTGAACAAATAAACTTTTTTTCCATTCTTCCCAATTATACATGTATGTCTGTTCGTGTATATATGTATATACACATGCAGATACTCTATAAAAAAGATAACATTTAAATAACTCATTTTACAATGGATAGAAAAAAACTCAAGTAGTAACATTACATATGAGAATAATGTAGATTGAAAACCTGTAAGTTAAGTGGTGGATTTTTTTCCCTTTCTGCAGCCTCTGCTGTTGGATTGTGCTTGTATAACATTCCAGTAACACATATTCAGGGAGATCTCGTTCCCAAGTAAGAACCATGGTATGATGTACAATTCAAGGTTGTTAAGTTATACTTCTCTCTTGGAGTGCTCATCAAATATTTGCAAATCTGAGGGTGATTTGTGGGGCTTCGTATTAGCTTCTTATGCAAAAAAAAAAAAAAAAAAAGAGAAAAAATTAATTATATACTTCCAACACTGGGTAGCAGAATCTGAATGTCAGAAGCGTTGTCAAGAAGGAAAATGAATAAGGCAAAAGAAAAATGCAATTGCCAAAGTGTCCAAAGTAACCCATGTAATTTGTCACATCACATTAGTCAGTTCATTTTAAGTTCTTAGAAACACAGTCCCTTAAGATTTGTGAAAGATAAAAGGTGGTCTCGTTTTAGCCCACAGTTCCTTATTGTTCAAGAGCGATGCCTTCATTTTAGCTGCTAATAAAAAAGAAATATTACAGGCATGCCTCCAAGATATTGCAGGTTCGATTCCAGACCACTGCAATAAGGTAAATACCACAATAAAGTGAAATTTTGTGTTCCCAGTGCATATAAAAGTTAGGCTTACACTGTAGTCTATTAAGTGCACAATGGCATTATGTCTAAAAACATGGAGGCACCTCAGTTAAAATACACTTTATTGCTAAGAAATGTTAATAATCATCTTAGCCTTCAGCAAGTCGTAATCTTTTGCTCACTGACTGATCAGAGTGGTGGTTGCTAAAGTTTGGAGTGGCTGTGACAAATTCTTAAAATTAGACAACAGTGAAGTTTGCTGTATTAATTGACTCTTTTTTCATGAGTGTTTTCTATGCACCATGTGATGCTGTTCGATAGGATTTTAATCCCAGTAGAACTTTAAAAATTGGAATCAGTTCTCTCAAACCTTGCTGCTGCTTTATCAACAAAGTTATGTAATCTTCTAAGTCCTTTGTCATTTCAACAGTCTTCACAGCATCTTCACCAGGAGTAGATTCCATCTTAAAAGACCACTTTCTCTCTCAAGTGGTCTTTTAAGACTAGGAAACAACTTTTAATAGTCATTTATCTTGCCATTATGCTTTGATATATTTTGTTTTAAGCCTACTTTTATTTATTGCCTCCATCAGGAAAATATGCATAATAATAGTGCTTAATTCAAGTATTTACTTAAAATATATTTAGTGGGTTATAAATATGTTGACTTGGTTGCAAATAATGTTATTCAAGCATACTAGTAAGTGCCAATGCGTGAGTGATTAGATTGTATGCAGATGTGGATATTATTAGAACTAGATGTTTTATCAATATTTCATTTTTATTTTATTTTTCTATAATAGAAAGGTGGATGTAAATACATACCTATTTCTAATGTTCTTCACTTAGGGTTATTTATAAGGACATCTCAATGAATGTTTCAATGTGACATTGCCGGAAATGTGCTTATTTTATTTAGTGAGGATGCTTGTTTTTAGGTGAGTGTGTAGATAAATCAGCCACATGAGACCCCTGTGTATTTTGAGAAACTTCCCAGAAACCTACAGTCCGTGTTACGTTAAAGCTGGAAAAGAATCAAATCTGAAGCATTTTTATTAAATTATAGTCTTACCTGGTTAGTGCCTACTGAGTATCCATTGATAGAAACTCAAGAGAAGAAGCGATGGTATTCTTAGAATTTGCATGAAGGTAGGGAGGGAGTAGGAGAGTAGGAAAGGGTAGAAATCTATATTGCGAGCAAAAAACCTACCCAATTTTGTTAGCCCCTTGTGTTAGTCAAGGTTCTCTATAGAAATAGAACCAATAGATATAAAGAGATTTATTATAAGGAATTGGCTCACATGATTATGGAGGCTGAGAGAATCCCACGATCTGCAGTCAGTAGGCTGGAGACCCAGGAAAGAAAGTGGTATAAGTTCCAGTCTGAGTTGAAAGCCCTGGGAACCAAAGAACAAATGGTGTAAATTTCAGTTCAAGTGCAAGAGAAAACCAATGTCTCAGCTCAAAGATAGTCAAGCAGAATGAGAACAAGAGCGAGAGAGAGACAGAGAGAGACATACACACAGAGAGAATTCTGCCTTACTCCACCTTTTTGTTCTGTTCATGCCCTTAAGGGATCAGACAATACCCCCCATCCCACTCCTCAGTATTGGGGCGGGCAGTCCGCTTTACTAAATCTGCTTATGCAAACGTTAATCTCATACAGAAAAAACCTTCACAGATACACCCAGAAATCATGTTTAATCAGATATCTGAGCACCCCATAGCTCAGTCATGTTGGCTGTAATGTTTCTCAAAATTTCTCTGTTTCCAGTTACTTGAGTATTATAAGGAATACTTTTCAAATGTTTTACAGAATGTCCTTCCATTGGGGTATGTCTGATGGTGTCCACATGATTAGATTGGGGTTATGGGTTTGAGGAAGGAAGATCCTAAAGATAAAGTGCCATTTTCATCTCACCTCAAAAGTACTTACTGTCAACAGAATTCATGATTGTTGATGTTGACTTTGAAAAT
>NW_011888811.1:6366614-6394446 GCF_000151845.1 Pteropus vampyrus
AAAACTTTATTTTTGAATAATATTCCACTGTATGGCTATTCCACATTTTGTTTATCCATTCATCAGTAAATATACATTTGAATTATTTCTGGGTTTTTGGTTATTATGAGTAATGTGCAGTGAATATTTGTATAGAGGCTTTTGTGGAATGTGAGTTTTCAGTTCCTTTGGGTCCACATCTGAGAGTGGAATTTCTGGGTCATATTGCAAATCAATGTTTAATATATGGAGAAACTGCCAAAGTCTTTTCCTAAGTGGCTGTACCATTTTATAACCTCTGCCCTCAGCAATATATGAGGGTTCCAATCTCCACATCCTTGCGAGCAATTAATATTATGTCTTCCTTTTTTTTAATTTTAGCTATGCTGAAGTGTCAATTCACCTTGGTTTTGATCCTCATTTATGTAATGAGTAATGATTTTGAGCATCTTTTCATATGCCTATTGGCCATTTATATATCTCCTTTGAAAATATATTTATTCAAATCACTTTACCAATTTTGCTTGGGTTATTTGTCTTTTTATTGTTGAGGGTAAGAGTTCTTTATTTATTCTGGATACAGTTCTCTTATCAGAACATGATTTTGAAACACCTATCCCATTCTATGGGTTGCTTTTCCACTTTCTCGGTAGTATATTTAGAAGCCCATTTTTTTTTAAATCTTGATAAAATCCAATTTATATATTTTTATGTCACCTATTCTTTTGATGTCGTATCTGAAAACTGTCCTAATCTGAGGGCACGCAAATTTATTCTAATGTTTTCTCCAAAGACTTTTATAGATTTCATTCTTTTTTTATATTTTTTAAAAAATTTTATTAAAATTATTAGGGTGATATTCGTTAATAAAATCAAATAGGTTTCAAGTGTACAATTCAAAAATATGTCATATATATAGCATTGTGTGTTCAACACCCAAAGTTAAATTTCCTTGTCACCAAATATTTGACCTCCCCGCCATTTACTCTTATCTATCTCCTCCCTTCCCTCTGTTAAACACTAATCTACTATCCATGTGTCTCTTTGTTTGTCATGTTTCTTTGTTGCTTTCAATTTTATATCCCACATATAAGTGAAATCATATGATTCTCAACTTTTTCTGTCTGACCTGTTTTTACTTAGCACGATAATCTCAGGATTCATCCACGTTTGTTGCAAATGGCAGTATTTTGTTTTTTCTTATGGCAGAGTGATATTCCATAGTATATATGTATCACATCTTCTTTATCTAATCATCTATCGATGGGCACTTCAGTTGTTTCCATGTCTTGGCCACTGTGTAGATTTCATTCTTATATTCAAGTCTATGATCCATTTCGAATTAATTTTTTTAAATTGTGTAAATTGGTGTCCAATTTTATTTCTTTGCATGACTGTTTGTTTTGAAGACAATTCTTTCTCTGATAAAATGTTTTTGGAACCCTTTTCAAAATCAGCTGGCATAAATGTAAAACCTTATTTCTGGACTCTCAATTCTATTCTGTTCATCTACATGCCTAGCCTTATACTAGTACCACACTGTTTTGGTACTGTACCTTTGCAGTAAGATATGAAATTGGGATAGGTGAGTCTTACAACTTTGTTCTTCTTTTAACATTGTTTTAATTATTACATGTTCCTTGCATTTCCACATGAATTTTGTGATTGGGACAGATTGGATAGAATCTGAAGATAAATTGAGGGTCTGTTACCATCTTTACAACACTAACTTTTTCCATGAACATGAAATGTCTTTCCATTTATTTAAGGGTTTTTTTTTTGTTCCTTAAAATCGTATTTTGTAGTTTTTAGTATGCAAGTCTTTGACTCTTGTTAAATTTATTTCAAAGAATTTTATTATTTTGGTGCTATTGTAAACAAAATTGTTTTTTAACTATAGTTAGATATGGTTCATTTTACTGCTAGTTTACAGAAATACAGTAGATTTTTGCATATTTATTTTCTACCTTAATACTTTACTGAAATTGTTTGTTACTGAACTTCCCAAAGCCTTTACATGTCATCTACAGGATTCTCCACATACAAATTCTTGACATCTTTGAATAGACATGGCATGATTTGTTCCTTTCCAATATCAGTATCTAACTTGGTACCTTCATGGGTAGAACTGGTGGTATTTGGAGGAAGTAAACCATACTCTGGAATGAACAGTGTCTATCTTCCTAGACCTGATTTCTGAGACCAAAACAGAGTCCTACTTAATGTACAAGATATTAGTTGAATAGAGGTGAAAATAAAGGCTATGACTAAAAGATTAGAAGAAAATCTATTCATCAAGAAAATGGATTATAAATGAGATTTTCTTAGCCAAACAGATGTATCTCATTCCAAGAGAGAGTATGGTACTAATAATCTTGGACTGGCAATACAAACCTAACACAGAGTAAAAACAGAAACAAATTTTCCTGGTGAGAAGAATAACCAGGAATATACTCCTTATGTAGATACCAGGCACATAAAAATATAGAACATGTGTAGAAGTAATGTTCTTTAAGAACTTAGTAATGTTGTTCATGCCCTATGAGACAATCTATAAAAGATATGTCCTCTCTCTCCCTTCTTCTCTGATCTTAAAACCTACTACTCCCTTCTCCCATCACTCTCCAGACAGACAGAGTGTCTGTCTCGTCCTAGAACATTCTGGTCTTTTCCCTGTTCTGTAGACTTTGGGACTCTATACTAAATTTTTTTTTCTGTTGAGAGTGTGACATTCTGGAAGATGTTAATAGCTGTAGTAGAAATTATTTATTATATTACTCAGGTTCCATTTCTCTTTTAGTTTATGCAGTTTAAGTATAGCTATAAATCAAGTAATGTTTTTGTCCTGGCCAAGAAGTAGGTATGTTACTCAATTTTAGCAAATTAGCTTCTTTATCCTGGGACTTTGTACTTTGAATTTGTGTAAGGATGGACAAAGTTCATACCCAGCACAAAGGCTACAATTATGAAATAACTATTCATTACTATTTACAATAATTCCTGGAAATAATCTTATTTGCATTCTTTCCGAGACTTGGTTGTTCAGTAATGTATTTGTTAGGGCTCCTGTAACAAAGTACCACAGATCAGGAGTCTTAAATGATAGAATTTTGTTTTCCCATAGTTCCAGAAGCTAGAAGTCCAAGTCAAGGTGTCAGAAGGGTTGATTTCTTCTGAGGCTTCTCTCATTGGTTTGTAGATGGCCATTTTCTCCCTCTATTTTCACATGGTCTTTGTGCAAATCTGTGTCTTCATCTCTTCTTCATATAAAGACATCAGTCATATTGGACTGGGTCTACCCATAAGACCTCACTTTATTTTAATTACCTCTTTTAAGGACCTAAGTCTAAATATAGTTCACATTCTGAGGTACTGGAGGGCTTGGACTATATATATATTACTTATTTTTGTGGAAGGTGGTAGACAAAATTCAGCTCATAGAAAATAATCTCCTTGATTTTATGACTGACCCATAACCTTCCAGTACATGTACATATTTTGTTTTGCTTAATCTGAATCAGTCTCTGTTGTAGTCAGTGAATTCAGATTATAATGAACCATTATAGTTTCTTATAATATACATATATACTTTTTTCCTCAGGTGTGGGGACTCACTGAACCATAATGCCATTTTATGTCCTGTTTATAGAGAATATAAAAATATATAGCAATTCGCTTGCATGAAAGGAACTTTATGAGGCATGAGCGAGTATGGACACTTTTGCTGCCTTATTTAGGGCCCAGCAATTTTTTTTTGAAATTTCGTATTCATAGCTTTTTTACCCTGGCAGCTGTGGGAGCATATTCCTTATTCAAGGGGGAGGGAAAGTCATTCGAGGAACAGAGGAGAAATAACAGCCACCTTTTATTAAGCTTATAGCAACTTGTAATCAGATTCTTAAGTTTAACTATCATGGAATTTTGCTCTAATAAATTATAATCCATAATGTAAACAAGCATTGGCTCTCAATCTGATAAATTAATGTTAAATGAATTCACAAGCCAGAAACTAACAAGAAAAATAAATTAAATCAGGATTTTAAGTTGATGAATTTCAAATTTTGAAAGCAGAGATTCAGATTTTCTGAAACTTCATTCTAGTCGCATCACTGATTTCAGATAAGAGAAAATAAATAGAAAAAGTACGCTGAGGAGAGTTCTACTTGTCTACAGGCTACATGTTATATGTTGTAGAAAACAGAGGAAGAAAGATTATCTTGTTTTTGTACCTGCTAGAGGTATGTTATCCCTTACAAATTCAGTGCTTCAGTTATAAGAACTCAATACTAAGCCATTCCCCTCCTGAAGGTGGAATAATTTTTTTTGGTCTTATTTGCAAAATGTATTATAACATGGTGTTCTTTTAGAGTTTTGTGATAAACATCACTAGCACCCATGTACTTTAAATTTCATTCAAATACATCTATTTTTCAAACCTTTATAATTTTTTTCAAAGTTAGTAAGTACTCTTCTAACTGAGCATAACACTGCATACAACATCCTTACTTGGTAGCATTAAGCATTTGTACCGGTAACATTGAGAAGGCTTTTAGAGATTGGTTACAATGACGTAACTCAGGTCTACCAGCCTGCAGGATTCTAGCTCATCATTCTCCATTCTGTTTGGATGGAAATTAAATTGGAAGAAAACAGACACTTTTGGTCTGGCAGAGAGGTGAGTGATACTTTTGAAATACCTACAAATTTCATTTTCCTTTCAAGTTCGCAGTACTTTTGGGGAAGATTCTTGCCAAAATTTCAAGGAAGCTGCTTGCCTCAGAGAGAACCCTAGGAAAGGAAAGTTGTGCGAAAGGGGGAGAGTGTAAAGGGATGGAAAACAGACATTTCAGCAGTCTTTTACTTGATTTATCCTCCATCTACTTTTGAATGTGTTTTGGCTAGAAAACTTCCGAAGAGGCATGGATTTTAAAAAGAAAAATAAGGTTTTTACATGAGAAAAACTAGATAGTTGGCTATTTTACCGACATAATTTCATCAAGAGAAGTATCTTAGTAAAGTGTATAAAATCACTCAAATATGTGCCAGTCTCATGAGGAAGTGATGACACTTGGGATATTTCAGCACCTTCTGCGTCCTTTCAGTACTGAGAGCATGAGAACAGAGATTTGCATCTCATATCTTCAAATCTCAGTGCTCTTCCTGTTGCTGAAAATGTCATCTTAACAGATCTGTTCAGCCTGAAACGTGTCACCCACCTTCAGTTTGATCCAAGTAGTGTTTCAGGAAATAGTCTGATGCTGGACATATGTTCTAAGGATGTATTGCCAAAGTGTAAATGAAGGCTAGTAACACTACAGAGTTAACACCTACATCAATTTTTAGGAGTATTTTTCTTCACAGCTGTCCATCCATTTTCACACCTTAGATCCCAACTCTAGTTTGTCAGTGACTATTGTTTGACAGCAAAATGGCAAATTGAAGTTACAAAAAAGAATATTTATTTTATATAAGTCTTTTAGAAAGCAAGACAAAGGCGGAGTTTATGGCTAAGCGATTTCCTAAAATGTAGCTCTCATCACCCAGCTCTCCTCACACAGGGTTCAGACTGTAAATTTCTGCAGTCTCTCATAAAACAGGACATCGAGTCAACTGCAGGGCATTGACTTTCTCTGTGCTTTTCGTGCCTTTGAAGATAGGAGCTGAAGTGTTCAGAAATCAATGACTGTGTTTTTCCTTTTTGTCTTCAACCATAATTGCCTTTAGTCTCAGTTGATTATTAGTGAACTAAAGAGACAAATAAATTTCACAAGTGTGTGATTTCTAAGGTAAAATTGTTGAGAAATATAAACTTGAAAAGCAAAATGAACTGTCAGTGTGTTGAAATATCAATTCCTATATGGAAATTATGACAATAGTGCTCAGTCAGGATACTCTTTATGAATACTGTGATGAAGTCATTGAATCAATGTAAAAAACTATATTTTAACATAACTAATAAATAACTACTTTAATTTAAAAGTTACTTAAATAAAAATTCAGTTGAAAAGCCTATATTAAATGGACAAATATAGTTAAAATGTTTAAATTTGAATAATGGCTTAAATTTTACATTCAAATATGTGTGGATGTATTCATCAATTTTTGTGGGTGTTTAATCAATTTTTTTCAATAATATGTATACAAACTTTATTTCAAGACTTAGAGTATGTGTACATTGTTCAGTTTATCTGTATATCTGATTAAAAACTTTATGAACAACGGTGAAAGCGAAAATTGTAAATCTTACTCTTTGCCACCAGAATAATGAAAACGTTTAGGTGTCAAAGCAAAAATGCAAAGAAAAGCCAGTAGGCTAGCATAAGGCTAGCACAAAATTATTATTCTTTGCTTGGTCTGAGACTTCATTATTATGATTGTAGTTTCCACACATGTGAACTATGAAGTAATTCAACAATCCTTTTATTAGTGTGTTCCACCCAAACAGGGTTATGGTCATTTTTAGCATATCTATATAACGAAAAAATTAAACAGCAGAAAACGATGAATGTGGGACATATTGCATGTTTTTAAAATTAACTTTGCTTATAGAAACTAAATAGAACTTGAATATTTTTCAACTCAAACAAATAACTAAGACAAATTAATGAATATAGTGGAATAACTTGGAAAACCAAATCTAAAAAATATGCTTTTACATATTTTCTGAATATTATGAGCTTTAGCACTGTCTGTCATCATATCATGCCCTGGGAACAGGGAAAACATGTTACAGCAAGTAGGAATAAATGTAAGTCAAATATGACACAGAGCTGGGAGCATTATTTTATTTCATTTGTCCTTAGAAAATACTTGCTACATAAGAAATGAAACTTTGATTTTTTTTTTTATCACAAAGGTCACCTTACAAGTAACCAAACATTAATTTTAAGAAAGTATTATGCTATGGCTCTTCTAAAACAGTGGAATTGAAAGAGTACAGAAGAAATATTTCAGTGGGTATCAATCACACATTTATTTTTCTGTCACCTGCCAAAATATCTTCAATATTGCTTTCCATTTTTAAGTATTGATCTTGACCTTAGGGATGTTAGGAATTTTTGCCGGGTTGGGAATTTTTCAAAATTGATTTTGTTAAGGATTTCTTATTTTGGGAACCACTTTTTTTTTTCTTTGTTTTCCTTTTCTTTTTTGTTAAATTTTGTAACTCACAGTAGATAAGAAATGAAAATGAATCAGTGGTAATTTTTTCTGCATCTATATCAGACCAGTTTTATCTATACGGCAAAGAAATCCAACAGTCATGAATAATAATGCACGTGTATAGTCTTTAACAGCTTCTTTCTGTTTGTGAAGCTTCTGATAATAGGACTTGAGTATGATCTAAATATATCCTACTGAATATATAAGTGTATGTGTCATAAAAATGCTTCCTTACCTTACAAATCTTGACTACCCTCTTCATTAAAAAAGCTGTCAGTAATGTTCATTTTACACTTACTATTTGCCAAATGTTCTCACATTAATTTCATAATTCTGTCATGATTTTTTCTTTTTCTTTTTCTTTTTTTTTCTTTTTGCAGATGAAAATACTGAGGCTTAGATGTATTCGTAAGCTAGCCTGAGATCACGCTGATGACTGGAGCCCGGATTTAAACCCCAGTCTTACGGATTCCTGAGCCCAGTCCCAGAGAGCCAGACTGCAGGACAGGAGTATGAAACAGGTAAGGAGGGGATGTCAATGCAAACACTTGTTACTGAGTTTGCACCACTGCTGTACTACTGGTTCTCCATCCTCGGGGCCAGTCCAAGAAGCCTTATAAAACATCTCCTCCAAACTGTCCGACTGGAGATGAAAAGGGGAATTATTACTCATAGATATTTATCCATATTTATCCAATTATTTATCCTCCCCACTGGCCAAGAGTGACACCAAGGCCATGAATTCAAGCACATTTCCAGCTTGCGCATTTTGGAGTACCTAATAAAAAACCCTAGACTTGGGAGTGTTAGGAGATGCTGTCTGGGTGAAGCGGATCAATAAATGTGTTCTGAATCGGCCACAGCATAGGTACTGGAGTGGGGGGCGAAACTGAAAGACTGCATTGGTATACAAGAAATGCTCAGCACACTCTGCTCTGCCTTCTCCAGGGAAACCACTGTGAAAAACCAGTTGTTTCCAAGTAACTCCATAATATCAAGGAAAATCAAAAATCACATAACTATATATTAATCATAAAGCCTAGCATAATGGCCTATACATGCTAGGTGATCAAAAAACTGTTGGTTTATTTAATTATGATTCTCCCATTAAGGTGAATTTTTAAAATATTCTATTTATTACATTTAACTTGTTATGTCATTTGAAATCTATATCGGTACATAATTTATTTTTTCTTCTAAATTGGCTTTCTTGTTACCAAAACAATATACTAAATAATCCATCTTTTCCCTGTTGATTTGTAAGTCTTCTTTTATTTTCTATTAAGGATTTATTCTACTTTATTAATTATGATAAGGTCATTAGCATCACATACAATGTGGCATGAGAAGTGCTACATAAAGTCTCTGGAACAATGTATGCACTCAAGGAATACTTGCTCTTTTCTTTCTGACATACTGTCTGCCTCTGTCCCTTTTAGCATGTTCTGAGAATGGCTTCAGTAAGAAAGAGAGATGACTTTAAGATTTCCTGATGAAACTGGTATCACAACTTTTCTGCATCATATGTTCCAAGCTTATGTTTTAGTTCTCTATCACCCTATAGTCCTGTATTTTTGAAATATAACCACCAGAGACTAACCTAAAGCCTTTCATTTAGACTATCTGGTCTTCATATTTCTCCTATATGATAGGAGATTTTTGAAATTTAAATACTCAATAATGATTACAAAGTTTTTAACTTATTATTTTTCTGCTGCCTTTATCAGAAACTTCCTGTATTCAGTAATTTTCTTAGCATACAACTGAAACACCCAGCAAATTAAAGAAAGTATTATGTTGTAATGACCGTCATATTTGCATATTTACCAGAAGGGAATGAAGAAAAAAAGGACATAACTCCTGGAAAGAGTCTCATGGTACTAGTAATAGGTACATCTTCTACTATGTATAAGCATAGTATCTTACTTTTTATAAGTTACCATAACATATCCTGTGCAGTTCCTTCCCTTCTAAAATTGGAGATAATGCAAAACATGACTAATACTCATTTCTTGGGAGGATCGTAAGCTCTGACTTAATTAGAAGAAATTAACCCGTCTTAAACATTTTTATTCTAAGAAACTGTAGTGGGAAGTGGGATGGCACTGTCCCACAGGATACTCTGTTATTTCATGACTCCCTCTTTATAAATGGCACAGTAATTATTGCTTATGGGGTTAAAATTGCTTAAAATCTTGTGGCAGAAATGTGCAGGAAATCTGACTTTTTCTATTGAAGAGGAAGCTGATTAGTGGGGAAAACAATATCTTCTAAAAGAAAAGGCACCCTGGGAGCCAATAAAAAATAAGCAAACAAACAATAGTCTTGGGTCATGAATTAAAAGATATAGTCCTAATCTAGGTCTTCTAGTAATCTTGAAAAAAATATGATAATTGCATTGTTATCTAAATATTTTATCCCAGGAAAATTACCCCAGTAAAAATTAATTTTAATTCTCTGAAGCTTATTTTATTATGGAATAATATAATATATGCAGCACATAACAACTTCACAAATATATTTATGAAGATATTAAAATGGAACAGTCAATTTTTCCTAATTTTCAATATATTTTGTAGTTATTTGAGTAAATATAGTTAAATTATGAAAATATGTGAAAAATAATTTGTATAATAAATGTTAAAAGGATTGTACTTTTGACACAGACTTATGGATGATAGTCCTACAAATAAATTATAAATCGGTGCTAATAATTTGTTTTAGCTCTATTCCCCCTAAGTAAGTACATTTATATCATAATAGGAACTATCTTAAATTTAATGGTGCTAAAAAATCATAACTAGCAGTAGAATAAAATCAATTTGTAATTTTTCAGAGATGTTCATCGGAAACTTAGATATCATTTGTATTAACATAGCATTTTCTACTTATGCATCTCTTGTTTAATTGGCTGTGCAAAATTGTCATAAGCAATACATTTTTATTATGATCCACAACTTTCAAGACGTTTTAAAATAAATTATTTCCTAATGTATATTTTTGGGGGCAGGAGTAGAGGATAGAGAGTCATGCCTATAATATGAAAGAAATTTTGACCCTATGATGTTGACATGAGGAACAAATAATATATGAGAAATGTCTAGTGGAATAAAGCAACTGTCCAAAACCTGTAGTTTTACTATGGATGATTAGAGCAAGAAGGGATCAATGCTGAATTAGTAGCAAAGGCTTCAAGGTAGAGATGGGTGTTTGAATTCATTCTATCATCTATTTAATCTGTGAAGTTTTATCAGTCACTTACTATGTGCCAGACATTACATTCTACAGTAGAGATACAATGGTGAAAGAGACATTATCCCTGCTTGTCAGTTTAGAAATGGGGAAAACTAATAATTAAAAAGGGGGAAAAGTTTATTCAAGCTTATTTGCCATGTTAATGAAAAGATACAAAACAAGAAAATAACTGCTGAGCAATAGCAGAAGTGTAATACTCTATAAATCCCTTCTTAAACAAGATCAAAAACATGAAATCACCTAATCCAGGACTTAGCATAGCGTAGGCAATGGGAAAATAAAATTATGGTTGCAGCTGTGCTATGATACAAACATCTGCTTTTGCAACTTAAACTAACAGACATAATATGTTAGCATTATACTTAGGAAGTATGCACTGCTTTGATTTTGTTTCGTACATAGTTAAATATGTTTTTTTCTGACACCTGAAATATTATTTTGAAAGCTTTGTAATTCTGTTATTATGTATATACCAGATATTGCTACATCATGGAGAGAGCATTTAAAAAGAAATCAAGAATGGCAAGTACACTGTTGAACAAAGTAAACAACAAATTTTCATTACTATATATAGCATATTCTAGGTGCTAGAGATGCAGTGATAAATGAGAAATTGTTCTGACCCTCTAGCAATGAGGTGGCCCTTAGCATTTTTAAGCAACAACAACTGGGATTATGAGGAACAACTGAATGAAACAGATATTTGACTTAAGTAAGAAAATAATAAGAATATAATAGATTTTTCAAATATCTGAAATAATAACATGTGAAGAAAGATTCAGCTTTTATATAACTCAACAGAACAGAGATAGAACCAAAGAGATAGCAATTTGCTTCATAGTTGGGGGTGTCCAATATTGGTGTTGCTCCCTTGAAATTACAGCTATTCAGTGGTAAGTTTCTTGAAACTTGTTGAAGTTGCTGGATGACACTCCTGGAAAAGGTGCCCTCTATTCCACATGCCATGAGCAGAGCACACAGCACTCATCAGTCATGGTGCTCTGAGTCCAGAGACATCAGAATATGTCTCAACACAGGATCAGGCAGCTGCAGCTAATAGATTAGGTTTTTTAGCTGAGATGTTGTTACCATTCCCAAGCTATAACAAACTCCTCAATAAATTAGTGGATAGAATAATTTACTTAAGATTATTTTCTAAGTGAATTGAGTTATATCTCCCATGTATTAAAGTTTTTTAGTCACACTCTTGCTAACTATTGTCTTGAATGAATCAAAGATAGCAATCCTTTAGTCTCTCCTATTATAGAAGCATTTCTACATCATTATTTTTTAGTTGAAATTCTTTGAAAAATTTATCTCCTCAGTTGTGCTTGAGCTATAAAATTTGATAATCTCACCCTCTTCCTACTGTATATGGATTTTTATTAGCTACCCTTGTAGATAAAATGACAAATCTTAGGTTCTTTCCAGTGATAACCAGTTCCATTATTCTTTTAAAGATGGGCAGTAAATTTCATAACACCAAAAAACTCTCCTGGGATAGATGAGAATATATTAAGCCAAGTGCCTCACACCAGACCAAAATGATTGCTGTTATTATTAGTAGGTATTTTTCAGCTTATATTAAAATTCTTGAAATCCTAAATGTTCTGGAAAAGAAATGAAGAAATTCATGTGGTGGTATTAACTCAATGAGATGCAATAGGGCTGTTGGTTCTCTTTATTTTTGAGATACATTTTATATACAGTAAAAAGAATAAATATTACATGTACAGTTCTTACAAGTTTTGACAAATGTATACACCAATGTAATCATCACACAGATATAAATATAGAATATTGCCACCACCCTTAAATGTTCCCTTGTGTCCTTTTCCAGTCAAAAACCTTTAGAGACAATGGTTGGTGTGCTCTCTATCACTATTGATCACCTTTGCCTGTTTCGAACTTCATATAAAGAGAATTATGTGGCATAATATTTTTAGAATTACTCATGCTGTCATGTGCAGCAATAGCTTGTTCTTTTTTACTGAGGTATATTTCAGTTGATTATTTTATATTGATCTTGTATTCTGCTACCGTACAAAATTTAATTGTAATTCCAGTTTTCTATTCGTAGATTATTTTTAATTTTATATTTGGGTAATTATGTAATTTGCAAAAAAAAAAAAAGGATTCTTTTACTTTCTGTTTTCCAATTTTTATAATTTTTTTCTTGCCTTATTACCCTGACTACAACCCAGAAGTGATTTATAAAAAACATCCTCACCTTGGTACTGATCTTGGAAGAAAAATGTTAAATATTTTTCTATAAGTATGGTGTTAGCTGTAGGTTCATTTTATAGATGATTAAATATTGATTGAATAATGTTCTTTAATTTGCTACGACTTTTCATTATAAATGCTTATTGAATTTTATCAAAGTTATTTTTTTTTTTGCTTTTATTAAGAAAATCATGATTTTTTCGTCTTTATTCTTTTTACTTTCTGGATTATATTAACTGATTTGAAGAGTCATATCAAGTTTGTGTTCCTGGAATAAACCTAAGAATTTAGTCCTAGTGTATTATTATTTTTTATATATTGTCAAATTTTGTCAATATTTCATTAAAGTGTTTGCATCTATGTTAATAAGGGACCCTTTCTGAAATTTTAGTTTCCCGTAAAATTACTTTCTTGTGTCCCATGGTTAGTGTCAGTTTTGGTATGAGAGTTATTATAATGGTCTCATAAAACAAGTTGGTACATATACCTTCTCTTATATTTTTAAAGAATTGCTGTACATTGCTATTATTTAATTGTTTGATAGGATTCACTAGTTAAGCCATCTGGCCCTGAATCTTTCTTTATGGAAAGCTTTTTAGTATTTAATTCACTGCTTTAATAGTAATAAGGTTTTAATTTTCTTATTTCTTTTTGTGCTAGTTTTGGAGAATTGTGGTTTTCAATACAACTCTCCATTTAATCTAAGTTGTTAAATGTTTTAGACTAAAGTTTTTCATATAGCCCCTTCTCATGTGTGCTTTTAATGTCTGTAAGCTATGTAATGATGCTCCTTGTTTCCTTCTTAATATTGTTTGTGCTTCTTTTTTCTTTATTATTTTTTCAATAAAAAACTTTGGTTTTGTTCTATTTGTTCTCTATTTTTTTCTTTATTTAAATCACTTATGTTCTTATTTTTATATGCTTTATTCTCTTCTGAGTTTAATTGCTCATCTTTTTAAATCTTGAATTATTAGCTCATTTCAAACCTTTAATCTTTTCTAAAGTATGAATTTAAAGCTATAAATTTTCCTAACAGTATTTAAAAAATGTTTTATTCATTGTCTTGAGTCAAAATATTTCTAATTTCCCTTACAATTTCTTTTTTGGTCCACAGATTGTTTTAGAAGAGTGTCACTTAATTTCAAATATTGGACATTTTCTAATTTTTTTGCTATTTCCAATTTCATTCCATCATGATATGAGAATACAGGCTATATACCATCAATCTTGAATCAATTGATGCTTGATTTATAGTACATCATATGGTCTATTTTGGTAAATATTTTATATACACCTGAAAAGAATATGAATTCTAAAGTTATTTCAGGTAGTATTCAGCAATGTCCATTTGGTTACTAGCATTGCACAATTTTTCTACATCTTCACATGGATTTTGGCTCTGAGGAAAATAATTTATCATTGTCAAATGTTCCTCTTTTGTGTCGCTGGTAATACTCATTTTCTTGGAGCCTACTTTGCCTGCCGTTAATATGGCTTTCTTGTGATTAGTGTTTGCTTTGTCTATCTTTACCCATCCTTTCATTTTCAACTTGTCTATATAGTCAAAGATAATTTCAGTGTGAATCATCACTAAAACCAATCTGACAATCTTTCTTTTAATTGGAGTGTTCAGTCCATATACAATGAATGCCATTATTGATATGTTGGATTTAAGGCTATCTTCTGGCTTTTAGTTTTCTTTATGTCTTGATGGTATTTTGTTTCTTCCTCCTTTTGCACTGAGCATTTTATATTATTTCATTTTGTCTCCTCCTTTAAACCACTTGCTTCATTTCTTTAATTTCTCAAGGTTGCTTTCAATCATTAACTTTTCATTGTATAACTAAAACTAATATTAAACTTTAACATGCATAATTTAATTTATTCACTCTGCTAGTTTTATAATATACTTTATTTCTATGAACATCATTTTATTGCTTTTAACAGTCAATAACATTTAAAGAAATTAAGAAAAATACAGTTTCTTATATATCTATCCATATATTTACCATTTCTGGTTATGTTCATCTTTTCCTATATCTGGTTTTCTTGGTGGATTATTTTCCTTCGGCATAAAAATATTTCATTATCATCTTTATGATAAATTATTTCAGCTTTTCTCTTTCTCCTCTCCAAAAATATATCAGTTTCTCCTCCATTTATGAAAGATACTTGAGGAGTATATCTAGAATTCTGTGTTACAGTGTTCTTACCACCATTACCTAGGAGGTATTTTCCTAATATCTTCTGGCCTTGATTTTTTTCCCAATAAGAAGCAAGTCTTCATTTTTATTGTTGTTCAGTGGACTACTATATATCTATCTATCCACATGAATTTTTGCTGCTTTTAACCTTTTTTGTTTTTCTTTGGTTTTCAACAGTCTGACTATAATAGTAGCAATCGGCATGTTTTCCTTTGTATTTTTCTTGCTTGAGACTTCCTGAGATCTTTGGTTCTGTGACTTGATGTCTTCCATCAATTTAAGAAATATTTTGATTATTATTTCTTCAGATGTTTGTTTTCTTCTCTATTCTCTTCTCTGCTTAGAGGACCACAATTACATATTACCATTTGGTATTATGTAATGGGTCTCAAATGCTGTTCTGGTGTTTATTTTTATATTCTTTCAGTATGAATAATTTCTGCTGACCTGTCTTTATATTTATTGATTCTTATTTTTCCTGCTCTGTCTAGCCCATTACAAATCTTTTCTATTTTATATATGTATATTTTCTGGTTATAATAATTTCATTTGGTTCTTTTTTATGTTATTGCATTTCTCTGCTCTGATTCTCCATCTGTTCACCTATTTTCACCATATTTTCCTGAATCCTCCCATTTACCTATACTACATGTTTTAGTATGTTTATTAAACCTGGTTTAAATAAATGTATTGCTGCTTCCAAAATCGGAGTCATCTGTGTGTCTATTTCTGTTATTTTTACTTTTGGATCCTGTTTTTCTCCTTATATCTTATAATTTTTGACTACATACTGGATGTTATGGATAATATACTGTAAAAAAATATGGATTATATTATTTTCATTTAAAAAATGTTGTGTTTCCTTTCATTAGGGAATTTAAAAACTGGCAGGTTGACTTGATCTGATTCAAGCTTTATTTTAAATGGGTCCCTTAAACACTTTGGTTTTATCCTTAAAACTATTACATAGCCTTGGAATCTTCCTCTTAAGGCATGGTTCTTCTGAGATTTCAGTGAAAACCCCAAGATGTTTACCTAGAGCCCCTAACTTGTTAGGACTTGAACTCTAAATTTCTTACACTGGGTTGCTGAAATTTCTGCTTAAATTTTTACTATCGCAGTCTTTACTGCAGCTTTTTTCTGGGTTTCTTTTGTACCACCTTGCATATGCTTAGTTTAGGAATCAGCCAGTATTTTAGAAGAATTTGTACACAATTTCGGCGATTTCCTCCTTTGGTAGACTCCGTTGAGGAGGACAGTTTCCCATCAGTTTCCCATCATTCTAACAGCTCCAAACTCTAACTCCGTTTCTTCCACTTCCGGTTCTTTTTCTTTGTTACTGGACACTAGGGATTTCTTTTGAGGAAAAAGCTATTAATTGCAAATCTCACAAGGTCGGCTTTCTTTTTTTAAAGATTTTTTTTTTTTCGTTTCTACCTGCTTTTGGTTCCTTTCCAGAGCTTTAAAAAATTGCTTTATAGTATTTGTTTTTACTTTGCCTAAGGTTTGTAATTGTCGTTAATAGGATTATTAGTATGGATCAAGGTACTCTACTTTTATTGAAACCAGATTTGTTATAAAAGCCAGGTACTATGTGTTGCACGTGTATTTAAATTTAATTATCAGAAAAGTCTTGTAAGATGCTTACTATATTATTCTAATTTTTCGGATGAGCAAATTGTAACAGAACGGATGAGGGTAACTTCCACAAAGCACGTACCTAGTAGGAAGCAGGACTGGGGTTTAAAGCTGGACAATCTGGCTTTGATTTTAATGACTTTTATTTATTGCATCACTAAACTAAGTCTGAGAGATTTTTTTCTAGAAGATTATCTATTGGTAACTAGTACAACTGAATATGTATATACAAAATATCCCAGTCAAAAAGTGTAGGAGAAGGTGGAATAAAAATAGTCAAGCATGTTTCTTTACTGTTTGACATATTCGAAGCTTCAATATGCAGATATGCATGTACATTTCTAAAAGAGAGATAGAGACATTTCCCAACATTATTTGACCAAAGGTTCTCTTTTTTTAAAAAAGTTTTTTAAAGGTCATCTATCACAATAAATACCTGGTAGAATACATTTAGAAAAATTCTTTTCTAGAGGTTTAGCTCATACAATTCTCAGAACATTGTGACCACTTAATAAAATTTTATTGAAAGAAGGAATGGCCATTAAAATTGTATATAGACTCATAATAATTTATACCTAAGGTCCATCCATTATGAAATCATGGTTCAGATAATGTCACCAAGGGCTGTCTTATGGGAAAAGAAGATAGTTTATTTTAACGATGGTGTCCTCAATGGATAGAGATGTGTTCCAAAGACTTCTGACTTCACTCTGCATCCTGATATGGAACCATCACTCTTTATCTCATTTAAGTGTCATGTCATGTAACATGACTGTATTTTAAAGAGATTAATAGGCTCTATTATGGTATGTGAGATTTTAACTGAGCTTTAACAGCTACAGAAATGCCACCACCTGGGAAAACTGCCATGTTGTTTTTGGAAAGAAGTGTGTAACAGATAGCCCCCAAAGCTCTTCCAGCTAGAGAGCGAATCAGAAAAAGAAATAGGTTAACCAACTTTAATTTCCCTGGAAGCACTAATTTTTCCTTTCCACTGGAATAAAGTATTAAGATACAATAGACAAGAAAGCATAATTGGTAGCAATTATTTCTTCTAAATTTGTTTATAAGCAGAAAAATTCATTCAGATCACTGAACTGATGATAGTTTTTAGTATATATTTAAAATATATATCACTATATATATTTAAAAAATTTTGTTTTTATTTCAATTGCAACCTTGTAAATAATCAAAACAAGCGTTACTTTACCTGTTGGAATTTTCTAGTACAATGAATATTGAATGAATATACTACAGAAAATGCAAAACAAAGTCTCTTCTCTCAAGGAGCTTGAAATCTAATGAGGCAGAATAAATACCAAAACAAAACAAAACAAAGTGAAAAACTATAATGACAATCAGAAAGTGGTTAGCCAGTTTTAAGCAAGACAAAGCACTTTGAAGTGTTCGAGTAAGGAGGAATAACATTCTACTGTGTGGAAATCAGGGAAGTTATCACAGAGGTGGGTGGATTTGGGCTGTTAATCTAGTGGTAAAATTAGCATTATGAGGAATTAATGCAGGGTTTTATGGAAGCATATTGTAGGGATCTTGACACTTATCAAATACTGCTTCTTCTTTAATGTCTTTTCTCATTCTCCATAACTGAATATAATCTCTGTACATTTGTACAGAGTATAGAGTGCATAGATGAAAATATGGAAGAGATGATGTATTGGACCCAGAACATGAAGCCCTTCGGTGATTTTATTAAATAGTGAAATCATCTTAAAGGTTTTTTTTAAAATAAAAAATGACGTAATCATGTTGATCTGGAGACATTGTTTATGATAGGGAAATAGAAGATGGACTGCAAGCAGAGAGTTAAGTGAAACGATTCAGAGAAACAACCCTCAGCTTGGGTACTGGAGGTAAGAACTGAACAAAGGAGTTGTACAAGAGGTGTTACAAAGTGGAAATGACAAGATAGAGCAATTAATGAGTAGTGGAGGAAGAGGGACAACTGAAATATAATAAACTTTAGTCTCCAAGCCTGAGCTAAAAAAGAAATCATCATGCCACATACCAAAATAAGCACTGAATGGAAGAAAGCCAATTTGTGCAGAGCAGACAATGAGTTCAGGTTTACTGATTATGTTTCACAGGTTGGTGCTATTTCCAGGTGTAATTTTTGAAAAGTAAGTTGGAAATGTAGGATAAGAGTCATCCAATGCAAAGATAATAGTTAATAACTAGTATGACATGGACAATGAGCAAGGCATGAACACTGGGCAATCAGAAATATTTCTGGCTGTAAGTAGCTGGTATCAGTGAAGACTACTGGAAGATCCACCTTGCATAATGGAGAAGTAATTGACTCTAATGAGAAAAGGTACATCAAAGATTGTTGGGAGAAAATTTGGGGGAACATCTCTATAAGAAGCTGTTGAAAGTGGAACAGAACAGAAATGCAGAGAGGAAATGGTTGGAAGAGGAGGAAATAAAATTTGATAGACATACTCAAGGCTTTTGGCTGCTGTGTATATACAGTTTAAAAGACATCATCATTCATTGTTTCTTGTTCTCTGCTTAATCTATGCATGTGACTGTGTCCAAATTACACTGAAAGAATTTGAGGGTAACTTATCTTCTATCTAGGTATTCCTTGCAGAGTTTTAGGTACTAATGGACGTAGACGATTTAAATTTTGAATTAAGCAATGAAGTCTACAAATCACTTTAACACATTATGTCATTTCAGTGTCATAATTATGTGGTATAAGCTAGACAAATGCAGCAGATTCCATTTTACAGCTAAAGCTTAGAGAGGTTAAGTGGTTTGGCCAAGGCTTTTGATTTAATTTGTGGAGGATTCAAGGCCTCATCCTGGGTCTACTGGTTTATAATTCAGTGCTTTTTTCTAAATACTCTGCTGGTTTTTATTCTTTTCCTAATCCCATAGGTACCTTGGGTAATCAGAACTTTCCTAGTATCGACAGCATGGCCATTTTCACAGTCCTTCACCAGATATGGCAGGAACAGCTCCAGCTGCCATGCCGTAGGGTTTTCAGTACTTTCAGAGAATTAAGCTTCTCCGTTCTTACCTCTAAAAGATAAGTTCAGATAAACTTCTGTTTTTGTTTTGTTTTATTGTATTTATATTTTATCATGTACATTAGAGGAGTCCAATTTTTTTGCCCACTGAGGGATAACTGATGATATATACCAGCATCAGAACTACATCTGCCGGGATGGTAAAGTGATTGCTTCAATTGGAGCATCCAAAAGGCTATTAAGCATTAAAATTGTCTTCAACATTTTAATGAATTTAAGCCAGAACACCTTCCTGAATCCCCAGTTCTTCACTCTGTTTACTGTTCTTGGCTCCTCTTTTCTGAAGCTTATCAAACGCATTTGGGTTGATCTTGTATTGTAGGAAGAGTATCACTTTCATCTTAGGTAATGCTCTCAAAATCATACCTGGATGTGGACCTCACTTTGAGTTCAAGAAGCCAGAAAGCACAACTACACCGACATTGACCCATTGCATCTTTGGGAATCTACGATCTCCTAAGACACATTTCAGAGATTTTAGTTTAGGCCAACATTTTTCTGGTAGGCTCACAGAACTTGAAAATGAAACTATTTTAGAGCCAGGCTTAGAAAATAAATATTTAAACACATTTTGCTTTTTTGTACACCCACAGGCTTATTTATAGGATTATAAGTGTCACATATACATATATTTACACCTAAATGTGCATGTTCATGCTGTAGTTGATGCTCAATGCACATACCTCCATAAAATGCATCAACAGAAAATGTAACTATAACACATTTACTGAATCACCATTATTGTATTCTGATTTAATGCTTTAATATATTGTGTTTAACAAAACATTTTTGATATAACCATAGACTGGTGAACAAGAAGGGCTATTGTAGAGGGCTCTATAGGTTATCCAAATCATGGAATTTTTAAGTTGGGAGGCAGTAACAGTCATGATGTCATTTTACAGATGAAGAAACTGAAGTCCTAAGAATAAGCTTGAGGTTCCTGTCCAAATTCAAGCTAACTGTGGCAGAACTAAGATCGGGACCCCGTTTTATCCAACTCTGAGACCTATGCTCTATCAATAATTTTTTTTTTTTTAAATGGAGTCATATGATTGAAACACTTTAAAATTGGATACTGGATAACAGCTTTCTGAACTAAATGGGTCTATGCTCTCAATAGGTATTTGATTATTAAAGCATAAAATCTCTTTTACAATGTTAATAGTTATTCGAACAGTTAAAGTTAGTGAACATTTATCTTGTGCCAAAGATTCTACTAGCAGTTTTTGTAGATTGTCTCCCTTTAATCATCATAAAATTCCTGAGAGGGTATACTATTATGACCACCATCACCTTGTAGATAGAACAGAGGCCCAGATAAGTCAGCTTCCCAGGATAACAAAAGCTCATCTGTTTTAAATTACTACATTATAAAAACACTAATAGACATGTGCATTTAAAATTTCAAGGATCCAGTGAATTTGAGTATTTACCAGAAGATGTTCCTACAGAAAAGATGCAGAAATAACATGAAACCCCAAAATCATATTGGTAAAATTTAATTATTGTTTACATGTTCATGAGATGTTGTTACAAGTATTAAATTAGACAATTCCCTATCATTTGAACACATTAGGCCTATCAGACTCCACTCCTGACTACTTCTCTACATCCTCCTCACCCTCACAGGAGGAAAAAAAAAGAAGAAAACAGAACCATAAAGCTAAAGATTGGACAGACACAACAGCCAGAGAATAAGGTTTAAAGTCTGATTATTTTAGGTTAGTGGTTGGCATGCTTGCCTCACAAAAGCTATATTTCCTGGTACTTTTGTCTACAACAAAAATATTTTGGTCTCTGTTTAAGTGCCTCTTCCTGTCTGTTTCTTTCATCTCTATTTATCTTTCAAGGTGTGCTCAAACAACTCCTTCTGTGGAGACTTTCCAAACATTTCTGCCTACTTCTGGACCTGCCATGTCCCAGATAGGAAAAATAATATTAATTTTTAACCTTTTCTATTTCATATAGCATTTCACTTATGCTTCTATTATACAACATGTAACACACTAGGGTATTTATTGGCTTATATATCTGTTTCCCTGGTAGACTATAAACCTCTCAAAAGTAGAAACATGTTTTATTTAACTCTTACTACTTAGTCCATAGCATAGTACTTCCTGCAGAGTAGTTGTTCATATTAAACTTTTTTGGATGAGTTAAGTAGAATTAGTTTATATTTAATAGAACAGAATCATTCCCCCATTATTCTAATCTCAACCCTGGAATTAAAGTCCATAAATTTAATCCATGCTCCATCAGAACTTCAGACATTGGTATGTAACCAAGGTCTCAGCCATTCTGAAGAATTTGCACGGTGATTGACTCATAAATAGGTATATTACTCAAGTTGGTCCAATCACAGTGATGCCAGTACTTTCTAAGGAACTCTTAGGAAGAGGAGGGATTTATGGCTCTCTACAGTTTTACGACTTTAATCCCAAGAAAAAAGAAAAGAGAGTTGAGAAATAGAAACAGATCCCTATAAATGTCACTAAAGTTCCAGGATTCAGTCATTTCTAAATTCATCACAATAGTCGTGGACTTTCTTAATTTTTTAAGAAAAATTCATTTTACTATAAGTTGAATGTTTTATCATTTTTAAAACCACCCCCCAACATTCCAAGTAATATAATTAATTTATTCAGAATACCTCAGAAGACAAAGTCTTAATTCCTATAACAATAACTAATTTTTTTTTCCAAGATAAAAAAAAAAAGTTTAATGCTAAGAAAGGAGTAAGGGAGAGAGAAGAGTAAAGTAGAACATCTTTCAATAGGTGGATAAAGCCCCACACATTCCTTACTCCAGGGTTTTCAGTTATTAAGTGTCAACCAACATGGGTTTCAACTGAGGGATTCATTGCTCACTAATCCCTTGGGGATAGCCTTGGGGATCCCTTTATAGCCACTATTTTCAATGTCTAATAACCAAGTTTGGTGATGGCATGTAGAGTATTAGCTGACAGACAGGCCCAGGAATCTCAAAATCAGAGAGCACCCTCACAGACATGTCCATGTGGCATTTCTCATTGGGGAAGTAGCTTGTCAGAAAGCTTCCAGACAGATTTAGCTACACAACTCACACCCCTTATTGGGTATAACTTCTTTTTCTCCTCCTCCTTTCTGGTCTCTCTGTAAGTGAACCTATCGTTGCTCTATGTATCAGTTTCCTAGGGTTGCCGTGACAAAGTACCATAAACTGGGTGGCTTAAAACATAGAAATTTATTGTCTTACACTTATGGAGGCTATCGAGATCTTAGCAGGGTTGATTCCATCAGAGGGCTAGAGCGAAAATCTGTTCCATACCTTTCTCCTGGCTTTTGGTGGTTTGATGACAATATTTGGCCTTTCCTGGATGATATTTGCCTTCGTGTTCACATGGTTTTCTCTATGTATGTGTGTCCATGTCCAAATTGCCTTTTATAAGTATACTAATCGTATTGGATTAAAGGCACACTCTACTCCAGAATAGCCTCATCCTAATTAATTATATCTGCCATAACCCTATTTCCAAATAAGGTCACATTCTAAGGTCCTGGAGGTTAGGACTTCAGAGTATCAGTTTGTGTGGGGTGGAAACAGTTCATCGTATAACACTCTGGCATCAGCAATGCCTTCATTTTCAAGACACAAATTTATGGACCATTATATTTAATGCAGTAATGCTAAAGAATATAAGCTTTATTAATATTAGTTTAAGAATGTAGGTCTGCTAACATTGTTTTGACAAAATTTTCAAAAAGAAGACAAAAGCTAAATGGATCCAGTGACAAATGAAGTATTCTGAAGGTTGCAGCTGAGTCATCCTGATTACAACAACACACACACATACACACATAGTTTTGGAAACCTTAAAATTAGAACTTACTGGCTCAGCTAACACTGCCTAAAATCGTTTCACCTGTGGAAATTTTCTAAACCTGATTTGATTTTAATTTGCATTTTGAAAGTGCTAAGTCTAAGATATGAAGAGTGCCTTATTTCCTTATTTCTAAGTTAATTTGAAACTTAAGTGACTCTTGGAAGTTATTTCTAAAAATAGGAGTAGAAACAAAGCTAAATATGTAATATGTAGGTGGTCCTAGCCAGAAAGGTCATATACACACACATACACACAAGGTTTTACATTGATAAATGAAGAACATTGGGGAAAATTTATCAGTTAAAGCATGGCAGCTAATTAGATTCTAAAACCCAAGTTATTGTCATTTTGAACATAAGAAAAAGTTAATAATCAGGTGTAGATTTACAGCTTCTTGTTTTTGTATACATATCTGCTTCATTTTTTTTAAATGAGAGTTTGATTAAAGCAGAGAAAATTGTGATCCAAACCAAAAAGAACTTTCTTGATGAGGACCTGGAATGACTTATCATCTTTCTTGGACAACTTCCCAAAGAAGAAAACATCAGTCAGAGGAATTTAAAGCAGGGAGTTGGGTCAGCTGATTTTTTCTTCCTTCTGTAAGCTTCTGTTAAAATGATTAGGATTTCTAATAGATATTTCTTCCTCCACTTCAGTGACTTGAAGAAAATTGCTTCAAGAAATAAACAGATTCAAGTTCTTCACCAAGCTACTTGGCTATGTATAGCCACTAAAAGTGGTGATTTTCAGAAGACCAGACTGGAATGGTTTTCATTAGCAGGTAAAAACCACATCAGGGCACTTACTCAGACCATGTGCCTTAGCATCTTAATTCCTAATCTGAGCAGATAGTGTCAGAAATAGGCCTCATGTCTTTAAAATATATATTTGTGACTGTGTCACATGAACCACATAAATATCATAACTTAAACTAATATGTGCCTGTCAGAATACTTGACGATGGCATCAATAAAGTTCATTGTTACTGTAGTTTATACAAACATTTAACAAAGAATACAATAGTATGAGAGGATTGCAGAAACAACAATTAACCTTCACTAAACAGATAATATCTGAGCACTGTTGGTGGTGATGAAGAATCAAAGATGAATGAAACTCAATCTCTGAACGTGACAGCATAAAAGGGAAACAGCCTGATTCCTTCTAACCCTTCTGTTATCATGAAGACAGCACCCTCCTGAAATACACTCGACTTATATGGGCACTTCAATAAGTTTTAGCAAATAACAGACCATAGTATATGCCATTCAGTGTTAAGGAGAAAGGGACTGAGACGATATGCCACTTTAGCACTTGTGTGTGTTTAAATTATGTTCCTGTTAATGGTTACGTAGATGGTTTTCAGTTTGGCTATTGTGAATAAAAATGCCATGAATATTTTTGTTCAAGTCTTTCTGTGAAATATATTATTATTTCTCTTGGGTAAATATCCAGAAGTAGAATTGCTAATAGTAAGTGTTTGTTTAGTTTTATATGAAACTACCATATATTTTTCTAAGCTGGTGGTAACATTTTACTCTCACACTAATAATGTGTGAAAGTTCTGGTTACTCCAAATTCTCACCAACATTTGGGGTGATTCATTTTTTTTTTTTAACTTTTGACATTCTGGTGCATATATAGTAGCATTTCAGTGGTTTAATTTATATTTCTCTAACTAATATTGTTGAGGCCATTTTTGTATGCTTATTGGTATTTTATATGCTCATATCCTTTGCTGATTTTTAAGTCAGTTATCTTTTTATTACTGAATTTTAAGGGTTCTTTCTGAATTGTAGACATGTGTTTTGTCAGGTATATGTTTTGTCAGTATTTTTTTCCAGTCTGTGGCTTGCTTTTTCTTAACAGTGTTTGGTGTTGCTGAATTTTCATATATTTGGGAATTTCCTAGCTGTCTCGTTATTATTGATTTCTAACAATTCTGTGGTTGTTAGATAGTATATTCATTAGGATTTCAATGAATGTGCACTTAAAAAGAATGTGTATTCTGAAGTTCCTGGGCGTAGTGTTCTATACATGTAATTAAGTCAAGATGTTGCACAGTGTTGTTCAGATCATCTTGCTTTTACTAATTTCTTGACTCATTGTTTTAAATAACAGAGAGTGAGTATTAAATCTCCAAATGTATTCATCTCTTTCTCCCTTTAATTCTGTCAAATTTTTCTTCACGTATTTTGATGCTCTGTTATTATGTACTTACATAGTTGGACTGTTATGTCTTGCCAATGAATTGACCTATTTGTCATTTTAAGTTTCTTGTTTTATCTGTAGTAATGCACTGTAATGATGTCTGCTTTATTTGATATTAATATAGCTAATCTAACCTTCTAATGATTAGCGTTTGCAGGGTATATCCTCTTCCATTCTTTTACTTTCAACTGACCTGTGTCTTCACAATTAATGTGCAATTCTTATAGGAAACATAAAGTACTGTCTTGCTTTTTTATTCAGTCTAATAATCTGTATCTTTAATGGGCATGTTTAGTCCATCTACATTTAAGATAATTATTGATATGATTAGGTTTAGGCCAACTATTTTGCTTTTTCTTTTCTGCTTGTCTCATCTTTTATTTTTTCCTCTCTGTTCTCCTTTCTTTCCCTCTTGTAGTTTAAACACTTTCTGAAAGCCTATCTGAATTTTTCGCTTAGCTTTTTAGCCTTTCCTTTTATTATTATTTTTCATATTTTCTCTAGTGAATACAATATACATATTTAACACTTCACAATCTAATTAAAATTAATATTGTACAAGTTTATGTGAAATGAAAGATCCATTCATTTTATAACTTTATTCCACATTTTTATGATATAGTTATCCTATATATTATATCTACATATGCTATACATCCCATGATACAGTATTATACCTTCAATTTAAACACTTACTTGAATCTTAAACAGTTTGGAGAAATTTAAGATATAGTATTTTAAACTTACGTATTTACCATTTAGAGTGCTCCTTATTCTTTTCTGAACATTTGAGTTTTATCTAGAATTATTTTCTTTGAGCCAGAACTTTAGCATTTCCTCTCATGCAGATTTCAAGGTAACAAATACATTTTTATTCATCTCAAAATGCTGTTTTTTCACCTTCACTCTGGAGTGATATTTTTCTTGGTTATAAATTTCCTGGTGACAAGTTTTTCCTTCACTCACTCAGCACTGTAAATACAATGTTCTTCTGTCTTCTTAACACTGTTGTTTCTGATGAGACTTCAGCAATAATTTTTACCATTGTTTTCTTATATATACTGTGTCATTTGTCTCTGTACTTTAAAGATTTTTCTCTTCATCTTTATTTTTCAGTAATTTGACAATAATGTGTCAAATGTAGTTTTCTTTTTATTTATCCTTCTTGGAGTTTGCTGAGCTTTTTGAAACACTTAATTTCTGCCATTTATCCAATTTGGGAAATATATTTTCTGCTCCATTCTCTTTCTCCTCTCCCCGTAAGGCTCCAATTACACATCTGTTAGATCTTTCGGTATTCCTCCACAAATGCTGCTCATCATTTTTGAATATTTTTTCCTCTCTCCTTTTCAGCTTGAATAATGTCTATTAATCTACTTTACTAGCTTTTTTTTTCTATCATCGTATATCTACTATTAAATATATCCAGTGAACTTTTTTATTTTAGATACTTTAGTCCTCAGATTTCCACTTGATTCTTTTTAGAGTTTTTTTTTTTTTCTGCTGAGATTTGCTATCTTTTTATTCTTTATGATCTTATCTTTCTCTATACCTATAGTTCTAATAGCTCCTTTAAAATGTCTGATAATTCCAAATTCTAGGTTGGTCTCCACTGATTGTCTTTTCTCTTGAGTAAACAGTGTCTTCATATATTTTACTTTGGGTTAGGTCTCAACTAGTGTCATGATTTATTGTAGAAACTCTGACTTTTACTATGCTCTTTTCAAGGATGATTAATTTGTTTTATCAGGCTATTAATTTTCTGAACTGAGATTTCTCACACTGTCCTCTATCTCCAAAAACACTATTCAGTTATTTTAGCCTAGCTAGTAAGCTTGTAATCTGTCCCACACATGCATAGTTTGTGGTTAGCCAGACGGCTGGAATTTGTATGCAGATCTTGGGACATACCTCTGTAACTGGTTTTTGTGGTTTTTCATTTCAGTTTTTACCTGCTAAAGTCGCTTCGTCAGATTTAATAATTTATTAATGAATAACTGTGTGAGTTTCTGTCCAAGTTTTAACTCATGCTACAGATAAAGTCTTTTGGCTTCCTGTTAGAATACCTTTTGCTTGCCTGTCTCAGTTGTCACTGACGCATTCTACCACAATGCTTGGAATATAGTACAGCACATACTAAGGCTCAATAAATGTTCTGAAATTAATAAATAAATGAGACTAAACCACACATGAGGCAGTGGAGTCAAATGGACCTCATTTCAATTCCCTCCTCTGCACCT
>NW_011888811.1:6394496-6417800 GCF_000151845.1 Pteropus vampyrus
TAATTATTGATATGATTAGGTTTAGGCCAACTATTTTGCTTTTTCTTTTCTGCTTGTCTCATCTTTTATTTTTTCCTCTCTGTTCTCCTTTCTTTCCCTCTTGTAGTTTAAACACTTTCTGAAAGCCTATCTGAATTTTTCGCTTAGCTTTTTAGCCTTTCCTTTTATTATTATTTTTCATATTTTCTCTAGTGAATACAATATACATATTTAACACTTCACAATCTAATTAAAATTAATATTGTACAAGTTTATGTGAAATGAAAGATCCATTCATTTTATAACTTTATTCCACATTTTTATGATATAGTTATCCTATATATTATATCTACATATGCTATACATCCCATGATACAGTATTATACCTTCAATTTAAACACTTACTTGAATCTTAAACAGTTTGGAGAAATTTAAGATATAGTATTTTAAACTTACGTATTTACCATTTAGAGTGCTCCTTATTCTTTTCTGAACATTTGAGTTTTATCTAGAATTATTTTCTTTGAGCCAGAACTTTAGCATTTCCTCTCATGCAGATTTCAAGGTAACAAATACATTTTTATTCATCTCAAAATGCTGTTTTTTCACCTTCACTCTGGAGTGATATTTTTCTTGGTTATAAATTTCCTGGTGACAAGTTTTTCCTTCACTCACTCAGCACTGTAAATACAATGTTCTTCTGTCTTCTTAACACTGTTGTTTCTGATGAGACTTCAGCAATAATTTTTACCATTGTTTTCTTATATATACTGTGTCATTTGTCTCTGTACTTTAAAGATTTTTCTCTTCATCTTTATTTTTCAGTAATTTGACAATAATGTGTCAAATGTAGTTTTCTTTTTATTTATCCTTCTTGGAGTTTGCTGAGCTTTTTGAAACACTTAATTTCTGCCATTTATCCAATTTGGGAAATATATTTTCTGCTCCATTCTCTTTCTCCTCTCCCCGTAAGGCTCCAATTACACATCTGTTAGATCTTTCGGTATTCCTCCACAAATGCTGCTCATCATTTTTGAATATTTTTTCCTCTCTCCTTTTCAGCTTGAATAATGTCTATTAATCTACTTTACTAGCTTTTTTTTTCTATCATCGTATATCTACTATTAAATATATCCAGTGAACTTTTTTATTTTAGATACTTTAGTCCTCAGATTTCCACTTGATTCTTTTTAGAGTTTTTTTTTTTTTCTGCTGAGATTTGCTATCTTTTTATTCTTTATGATCTTATCTTTCTCTATACCTATAGTTCTAATAGCTCCTTTAAAATGTCTGATAATTCCAAATTCTAGGTTGGTCTCCACTGATTGTCTTTTCTCTTGAGTAAACAGTGTCTTCATATATTTTACTTTGGGTTAGGTCTCAACTAGTGTCATGATTTATTGTAGAAACTCTGACTTTTACTATGCTCTTTTCAAGGATGATTAATTTGTTTTATCAGGCTATTAATTTTCTGAACTGAGATTTCTCACACTGTCCTCTATCTCCAAAAACACTATTCAGTTATTTTAGCCTAGCTAGTAAGCTTGTAATCTGTCCCACACATGCATAGTTTGTGGTTAGCCAGACGGCTGGAATTTGTATGCAGATCTTGGGACATACCTCTGTAACTGGTTTTTGTGGTTTTTCATTTAAGTTTTTACCTGCTAAAGTCGCTTCGTCAGATTTAATAATTTATTAATGAATAACTGTGTGAGTTTCTGTCCAAGTTTTAACTCATGCTACAGATAAAGTCTTTTGGCTTCCTGTTAGAATACCTTTTGCTTGCCTGTCTCAGTTGTCACTGACGCATTCTACCACAATGCTTGGAATATAGTACAGCACATACTAAGGCTCAATAAATGTTCTGAAATTAATAAATAAATGAGACTAAACCACACATGAGGCAGTGGAGTCAAATGGACCTCATTTCAATTCCCTCCTCTGCACCTTTTTTTGACCTTAGTCATTTGATTTTGGAAAGTCACTCAATTTTTCTGTCTGAAGTTTATTCTTCCTTAAAATCAAGGGAATGGTGGGTATTTCTCAAGCTTTGGTTGAAGACTGAGTTAATTAGGTAGTGTTTGGTATATCAGTATGTGAAGGCTTCCATTATTATTCCAAAATTGATGGAGAAAAGTTCCATGGGAGGAGTGTAACGTTGAGGGGTTCAAAGGAGGCAGTAAACAATTTTCATTTGGAGAAGAAACTTTTTAGAGGAATTTAGTATTTAAGGTAGGCCTTGAGGGATGGAAGTTATTTAATTCAAAATATTTGCTTCGAATGTTTCACCTTTATATATTTTGCCCTTATTTGTCTCTAGAAGTATATAGGAATATATGTGTGTATACTTATATCTATATTATCTGTAGTTATATATGATATCTACACATCTACATATATATGTATATATAGATCTATAGATATAGATACAGATACAAATACAGATTAGATCTATCTATAGATACATAGAAATAACTACGCATAAGCATATACATTTAAAAATATAATCACGGAATCAAAATGTCATCTAAAAATAGGTCAAGCACAAGGTCATAAGCCCTGAAGACTAAGATTTTTGCAAAATTAAAGATGATGAGGAAAATCATGAAACACGTGATACTTACCAGAGTTATTACACTGTCTGCGTCAGAGATGTGCTAAAATCGGAATTAGCATCATGTCTGACACTTGAAATTTGGATACAAACTTTCGTATTCAAGAGAATTACAAAATGTGTGCCTCAGAGCTGAGTTTTTATTATCTCTGGAGCTAATCTGATTGTGGCTTCAGAAGACATTGGAAATCCTATTGGTGCTGCAAAAGGAATAGATTACATAAAATATTGAGGCCTTCTTTCGCTGACATGTCAGACTAAACCTTGACAATGTTCTCAGTGGTCTAGTAAGCTGTGGTCTGTTAATATAAGAGACTGTTGACCATTTGAAAGCAGTGAGACCCACTGACCAGGAAATCGATATTTTGGAGTTCTGAGTTCTAATCCTGGTTTTGCTGCTTGCTGTGCAGATGTACCCAAACGATACAGTATTCCTTGCTCATTCCCTCTTGGTTAAAATTGAGAGGTAAGGGGACCTATCATTTTCCTTCCAGATAACATCTACAAAAATAAATTGGTGAACAATTTATAAAAGAATAGGTATTATCATGCTGAAATTTACCTAATCATGTGGCACTTTCAGAATTTTATTGCACCACATTTAATAACCGAAGGCTAAAAAATTACTTCTAACCCCATAAATTATTTAAAATAATGTTTAATTATAAAAAGAAATATTTAAATAAAGCATATCTTAGTGATCAATAACTCTTTATTAGACTAGAACTTTAAAATTGTAATCAACAATGAATGAATTGCTGTTTTGAAGTTCACAGAAATCTAAATTTTGCTCATGTGGTAGCAATTATATACTGTCAAAAATACAATTTCTCACATATACAGTATTTTACTTTTACATAGAGGTCCAGCAGTTCTTCTTGACAATTTTAATTTGTTCCTTCTAGATAATTTCTCTCTTTTGGAAATTTTAAAGTGATACTTAAGGATCAGAAATAAACTCTGTTAAAGTATTTTGTTTTGATTCTAGGACTTGGTTTGAGTTACTTTCATAATTATGATCATCTTGCAATCTGAGCTTGAATTGTTATGTTATTTTTATGGTGACATTAATCAGCTCTATTTTTAGAACTGATTACAACAAAGTTATTACAAAATGTTATCAATGATCCTGATTGCAAAATAAAATTGCAAATTGTTTGCAGAGTTGAGTTTAACAACAGGCTTCTCTCTACTGTGCCAGGAATAATCATTATCTTTACAGACTTCTCTCTTGCTGCTGTTTTTGGAGAACAATTCTTGACACTGGGATTCTCCTCCTAGAAGTCGTCATTGTCATGCCTTGCTATTTGACCTTGAGCGTGTCAACTATTAACTTTTCTGAACCTTAATTTTCTTCACCAGTAATAACAGGATAATACCTATCCTGCCTAAGTCACAGGTTTATTATAAACATATAATGAGTCACTATTTATGAAAATGCTTTGGAAATCATAAAATGCTACAGATGATATTTTTATATTCCTGGTTTAGCTTTAAAAAAATATTCCAAAGAAACAGTAACACAAACCAGAGTTTTCTAGAACCACTGAGTCTTTCTTTATAAAGAAGTTCATATAAAAGAAATTGTATTGTAAGCCCTAATTGATGTCCGTGAAATAAGGTTAATGGTAATGATTCGGCTCCGACATCAGAAAGAATTATACAAGTCACTGTTTTATTGACTCTTTGACCTTGCACAAATTAGAAAATTTATCTTCAACTTGTTGGTGAAAAGTAGATAGTATCTATTTGATAGCCTGTTGATTAAGAGGCTAGGACAAGTCATGCTGTGATAACAATTCCAAAATTTTAGTAGCATGAACAACAGAGATTTGTTTGTTTGTTTGTTTGTTTGTTTTTCTTCTCATACTGTGTGTCTTTGTGGGTCAGTCGAGGGGCTCTAGTTATTCTCACTCTGGAACTTTTGCCGATGCGGTAGCTACCATGTAAAATGTTGTTGATCACTAGAGAGCAGGTAATCGTGTAGTGACTTGGCTTTTACTGCTTACATTTCACAAGTCAAAAAAGTCATGTGGCCTCACCCAACTTCAGAGGGTCAGAAAAGTGTAATCCTGTCAGAGGCCTTGGGAAAAAACTGGGAATATTTGAAGGACAACCTTAATCATTGTCAAAACAGGTTGTTATAAAATTACATAAACATGAAATGCTTATCACAGTACCTGGCATATATGTTAAGGAGTCAATAATATTTTATTATAGTGTACTTACTATTATCTCAGTTAACTTGTGTTTACATACAGAAATAATTTTGGAATTTTTGTAAGCTATACTTACAGTGCCATCAGTCAACAAATGATGCAGAAAGCCAGAGAATCTCACAGAAACATGAGTGTCTAGGTTATTTTGTAATAAGGGATAATAAAGTCTCTCTCTCTTAAATACTTGTTTTTCTTCCTTAAGAAATAATTGCAAAGTAAAATATTGTAATTGTGTGAGAATATTGTATGATATTGCAAAGCTATTTGAGCTTCTAAGAAATACTTGTGTTGACACACATCGAATCTATTTTTTATTGAGAGATACCTCAGAGCGATCATTTCTGATGCTTCAAAAAGGGATGAAGCTTGCAAGTAAATTTCGCTTTTTAAATGACTTTGTAGTTGTTTCCCTGGAAGCCCTCTGACTGCTCTTCCATTCTTCATGGAGACTGTGATTCAGGTTGACTCTCTATGATCCCCAAAATATCCTAGCTTCTATTCCAGATGACAATTACAGGTAAGCAAGCCAGAGGGAGAAAAACACAGAAAAACAAAGGTGCTCACAGAATGTCTAGCGAAGTACACTCACTGTACTCTCACCCTCAGTACAAAGTACATGACAATTTCTTAGTTAAATGGTTTGTGTGTTACCTCTTATTTAGTCCTACAGTTGTTCATTTTTCTGAAATCTGATGCCAATTATTTAGGCTTTTTTTTCTATTATATAAGACTAAATATCCAGGCTCTATATTTTTTTATGTCCAATGTAAAGGTATTCTGTACAAAATCATGAATATTTACATTAGATTGTTATATTTAAAAAATTTATGGAACAATAAGGTCTAGGAGAGAAGAAATGGGAAATAGATCACATTGCCTTGGTAGTAGCTGCTCCCTCATCCACTTTGCCTTCCTCCCCAGAATTCCAGCACTGGCTCAACAATGTTCATTAAAAAATGAATGATGCTATTTAATGGGAACTGAGGTATGTGAATTATTATGTATGAAATTCTAGACAAGCTTCTCAAATATGATGCTCCAGATTTGGGTGGCAGGAAGTAGTAGGTAGTATTCTTAACTAGCTTAGAATTTAGAAGTAGAAAAGATTCGTTGTTATATTCACTTGCAGCAAGCATCTTCATATTTCCTTGCCTACCAGCCCCGTAACCAGATGTGTTTAACTGTGGCGTGTTTAGACACATGCACTGATTTTGAGACAGCAATTCTCAGTTGCTTTGGAAAGTTCTATTTTGGGAGTGTGGGCACATTAGAGATTCAGTTTTATGCAGGTGTTACACCTCTGACAGGTTTTTCTCACCACCGCCCGCCGCCCCCCACCTTTTTTCTTTTCTTTTTATTTTGGCAAGCCTATTTGTTGGAGTGGAATTCTGGCCTAGAGAGCCACAGCATTTGTCAGTGGGAGAGGTGTGGGTGGGAGCAAATGTATTTTTCAAGTCAGTGCTTCACTCTGCACTCAGAGCACGACTCCTACTGTCTGGATGGTTACCTGTGAGTATTCTTCCCTCAGGGGCAAGCTTCGATACTTAATTTATGGACATGCTCAGCCTGATTTTAGAAAATACCTGGTGATGTAAGACTAAGAATCAAGGAAAAAGATCAAATTCTCACAGTAGCTGCTTGCTAATTAATCTCGGTGATTAACCACCTGAGAATCATCTAAGAATAGCTGTCTTGGGCTGTATTCTTTTCTGTCTTTTCCCCTCTATCTTTGCTATCCACATACAGGAGAAAATAGAGGATATTAGGAAGTGAATATTTTGACAGTTTTAAAACAATAACCAGACCGTAATTACTTTAAGTGAGTTTTGCTTTCATGAGCTATATTCCTTGAAGAGAAGCAGGCCTGTCTTTCGTTTCATCTGCAGCCTTGTTTTCTTTTTCAAATAATGCAGCCTACAGTATCTTCAGATGTATGCATTAAGCCATAGAAAGCATTTGAGATTTTCATAAAACCCAAGCTCTGGCAGCAACGTGATCAGTTCTAGATAGCATAATCCATTTTGCTATTAAATGTGTAGCCCAATCAGGATTGAAAAATTTACAATTAATGTTTTCTTCATATAAACAAAATCCAAATTGTCTATTTTAAATTCTCTACTAGTTAAAGGGTTTTACTGCAGGTATGTCTTTATATATGCTTGAATTACATACAAAACATTAAAAATATATTAAAACCTATTACATACCAAGCACTAGATTATATTTATACATAACTCAGATGTCTTCATGTATATTGTGTATTTATATGTTTATCTTAAACCTAATAATAAATGTGTTGGCTAAAATAGTCATAGAATCAACTTTATATTTTACTAATTATAAGATGACATGAAATTCTACCACGTAGAGATCTTTGATATTTCATGGTAGATTAGATATTTAGCTCTACATATACATACATAGAAAATTTTCAAAAATGGGGTCTGTACAACCTTTGGAAATGGAGTATGATTTATAAGAAAAATTTTAATTGTATCACTACCGTGCAGGTGTTTACTCTTAGTGGTCCAGATTTTGCCTTGTAATGGATCAAGCACATTTCCTTTGAAAGAGACCATATTGCGTTACATCATCCAACAGTCAGTCCATTAATTCCTTCCAATCACATTGTGGTACAGGAGGAAGATGAAACAAGCTCAGAAATTCTCCCACTAACTAGACATATTACTTTCAGCAAATATAACCCTGCCCTAGAATTTATTACTTGTATTCATTCAGTGAAGGAATTAGAATAGATGGCTGCTGGATATTAGTGACTTCCTATAATCTCTCCAGGGAGATCCAGGCTCCCTGTCAAATACCCCCAACCCTGGCCTACCAAGATGGGTTCTGGGGCAAAGAGACACAGGAGCCCATGTTCATGCTTTCACCTAAGAGAACTTTACTAAACTCAGCTAGGGGTAAACAAGCAGATATAATTCCCCATCTAATAAATTTTATGTTGGGCACACTTAAACTTTCCTCTAGCCAGATTTGAAGGTAACTCAGCCTGATTTTAAAAATTCTAGAGGTTCATATGTGTAGAATATCAGAGCAAGAGATCAAATAGGTAGGATTTAGAGTTAAAACCAAGCTAGTAATAAAGAAAATGGATTTGTCTGGCCAGTTCTCTGTGTACCACGCAGTCTCCAATCTATTGTGATGGTTGCTGAAGAAATGGCATTCAGGGATTTAGAGATTGTGAATTTGGCCACATGCCAACGTAGTTCTGTGCAGCTCTAAATAGTCTGTCATATTTGGCTAGGCCCAGTATACAATGAATTTTTGGATGTGAAGTCTTTGGTATCCAAAATCAGCTAGGATACCAGTCAGCATTTCCTGCACCTGGCACATTGTAGGGACTTAATTTTTTAATGAATTAATTACTCAGGTTAACTTCCTTTCAAAGTGCTAAATCCACACTCAGGAATATAAAGGTGAGAGACAGGGATTTATTTCATCTGCTTAGACCTTAGCAAGTACGTGCTGATTGCATCCAACACATGCAAAAAAAAAAAAAAAAAAGCAAATAAGAAAAGGGGTAATGGCCAAAGACTGCTTTTCCTTCTAAATCTGGTGCTTGCTCATCATCCCCTGAACTAATCATGAGTGTGCCTTGAGTTGAGGATAAATTAAGGACATTATAGAATCAAATTTCAGTGCTATTTCTTTATCGATGCAATAATTTTTATTGAGAATGTAGTAAGTCTTGAGAATGTACTAAGTCTTGAGTATGTTCTACATTCTGCAAATTAAGAAGCAAATATATGTTTTTTAATACCCACCCAATCATATTTTTAGACAAAAAAATACTCCAAACAAACAAATTTCAATTTTAAATGAGGATAGAGCTAACTGCTATTCTAAAAATCTTTTCTAGGATGTTAAACACGTTTTCAAACTGTATCATTGTTTTCAGTATTATCATCTGCAACTGTATTTCAGAAGACAATAGTATTCATAAATGCAAACAAGAAAGGTGCTATGGTTCTCTTTCTCATTGCTTTTCTGGTTCTTAGTGCTCTGTTTTTCCAAAACTGGTCCAGTGGTGGGTAGCGGGGGGCGGGGTGGGGGGGTCGCTGGGTGCGTGTGTGCGTGTGTGTGTGTGCGTGTGTGCGTGTGTGCGTGTGTGTGTGTGTGTGTGTCTTTTTAGAAAGGAAAATATCAGTAAGGTAAAATTGCCGCAGTATTTTTCTTCTCAACTGTGTACAATTCGTTCTTCAGCTGTGTGTCAGTTGCCTAGGAAACCTTGGTAGAGTAATATTTGATTGGCTGTCTTCATGGACTTATCAGGAGTGTTCTGAGCATGGAGTTAGAGTGGCATAGCCCCAGATAAGTTGTTCCAAAGATATAACAGTGCCTTTCTGTACTTATTTGCAAGCAGATGCAAACTATACAGAGTTTGAGGTATCATCATCGTGTTGCAGGAAGGTCTGTGCATGGAATTTTGAAGATTCTTGTAATGGAAACTACATAGCACTATTTTCTCAGTACTGCAACTTTAATCTCTAACCAAGTATTTAAAATTTGTTTCCTAACCTGTAGTTTGAGATTCTTAATTTAAGATCCCAATTTGAGATTCTTATTGTAATGTCCCTCCAGAGAAGTAGAGCTGCTTCTTAAGGCAGGATATATTACCTGCTTACAGTGATTGTTAAAGTACCCTTGACATATTTTCCAGTACTGTCATAGTCCTTGCATAACGCATTTAAAAATGATTTTAATATCTCTAATATACTATAATTTATAAACCGTTTCTATATAAGTTATCTCATTCAGTTCTTTCTGAAACCTGTGAGCTAGGTAGGACAAGTCTAATTAGCTCACTAAAAAGATGAAATATTAAAGCCCAAACTGATGAAGCTATTCATGTGTGATCACAAAATTGAAAAGTAGCAGAGCTGAAATTCATATCTGGGTCCGCTGATTAAGTTCAGAGTTCTCACCATGAGAATTTCTAATTGTTCACATCTAATAAAGCAGCATGTCCTGGTTGCCTCCAGCTCCAAAATATATCCTAAATCCATCTATTTCTCTCATTCTCTGTTATATCACGTATTTTTCCTCCTCACTTCCACAGTAGCCTCCTAAGTGGTCTCCTTTATACTGCTCTTACTCCCTAAAATTTATTCTCCCCAAGTATTTTTAAAATTTTAACGTAGGTGTTTTTGAAGTAAAATTTACATGCTGTGAAAGGCACAGATTGTAAAAATAAAATTCAGTGAGTTTTGATAAATATATATTTCATGCAACAACCACCAAAATTGGGATGTAGAACATCTTCAGAACTCCAGAATTTCTCTCACGCCTCTTCCAATTCCCATCCCTCGGAGGCAACCACTATTTTGATTTTTTCACATGGAAACTTATGTAAATAAAATTAGGCAATATGTACTCTTAATTCTGGCTGTTTTCCTCAACAAAATATTTTTGAAATGCATCTATGTTCTTGCATGCGTAAGTTTATTTTTAGTGCAGTGCAGTATGCCACTTTAAGCATAGACCTACATTTGTTTATCTGTTTTACTGTTAAAACTGATGGACCCTTGAGTTCTATCTTATTTTTGATTATTACGCCACAGTATTTTTTTTTAGTAAAAGTCTTATTTTAGAATAGTTTCAAATTTATAGAGAAGTGAACATACCCACATCCATTTTACCCTGTTATTAATCTCATATTAGTGTTGTATATTTGTCAAAACTGATAAACCAATGTCGACATTATTATTACGTAAAATTCATACTTTATTCAGATTTCCTTAAATTTTACCTGATCTTTCTCAGCTTCAGGGTTCCATCCAAGACACCACATTACGTTTAATTGACATGTTTCCTCAGGCTTCTCTAGACTGTGACAGTTCCTCAGACTTTCCCTGTTTTTAATGACTTTGAGAGTTTTGAGGTGTAGTGGAGAGGCATTTTGTAGAATATCTCTATATTGAGGTTGCTTTTTTTCCTCATGATTGAACTAGAGTGATGGGGTTCTGGGGAAAAGATCCGCAGAGGTAAGGCGCGTTCTCATCGCGTCAGACCGCAGTTCACGGTAGCAGCATGACATCACTGTAGACATAAACTGCTGAGAATTTTTATCGTTTCTTAATTTTACATTGAGATACACAGTCTATTTTAAATTAACTTGTGTAAGGTACAATATCTGAAATTAGGTTTACATTTTTATATGGACTTCCTCTTACTTTTCAGCATCACGAGTTGAAAAGACCGTCCTTTCTCTATTGAATTGCCTTGTGCCTTTGTTAAAAACAAGTTAACTAAATTTGCGGTGGTCTGTTTTGGGCTCCATAGATTGTCACACTAAGTGTCCATTCTTTTACCAGAAACAAGGTATTGTGATTATCGTAGCTTTATAGTAAGTCTTGAAATAGGTAGTTTAGTCACCCAATTTTATTTTGCTTCTTCGATATTGCGTTGACTATTCTATGTTCTTTGCATCTGTATATAAATTTTAGAATCAGTTTATTGATTATTATAAAATGGCTTGCTAGAACTTAGATTGAAGTAGGGTTGAATCTATAGCTCGAGTTAGAAATAGCTGACATCTTAACGACATTGAGTCTTCCAGCCTATGAACCGCAGTACATTTCCACTTATTTAGATCTCCTAAATAAGTTTTGTTTGTTTGTCTGTTTACCTCCTACAGCTCTATGCATATTTTCTTAGATTTATACCTAACCACCTAATTTTTGTAGGGCTAATGTAAATATTACTGTTTCACAATTTTCAAATTCCAAATTTTAACAGCTGGTACACATAGTAAATTTTGATACATAATCATGCCAGCTGTAACCATTGCACTAAAATGTAAATTTCTTACTCTAGCCATCTTCTCTGACCTAATCTCAAGCCAGGTAACCTTTTACTGCTAAAGTTAAAATTCACTGTCTTTTCTATTTCTTGACTTATTCTAAGCTTTTTCAAGCCTCAGGACTTTTGCACTTACCCTTCATTTTGCCTGGATTTCTCTTTTCCTCATTATTTTCCTCTTTGGTTCTGGCATTTTTTATTCTTTGGGTATCAATTCAAATTTCAAATGTCAGAGTGCTCTCCTCTGATTGCTATATCTTAAATGACCTTAAATTTCCTTTCTTCACTTAATTTATCCTTCATTGCCTTCACAATGTTTAACAGTATTTGACATTATCTTGTTCGTTATTCTTTATAGTCATATCACTCTTTATCCAAGTAGAATGTAAATTAAATGAGAGTAAGGACTTTGCCTTTTTCATTCACTACCTTATTCCCAGTGCTTATTACCATGTCCGTTCTTCTACCAGAACATTCCACCACTAAGTGATATAACATAGGGTTTGGACTCTAATTATACTTTAATTGGTTCCATTGACACCAATTCTTCTCACTTCTTTCCTCACATATCCCTTCCTTATCACCTGACTATAAGTTCATTTTTCCCTGGTTCCTCCTCATTGAATCTTCTCCCACAGAAGAAAAAGGGAAATGATGTGATGAGTATTTATATCAATTAAAAAAACATCTCTGAATGACTCTAACTTGGTGAATTACAAGAATTTCATTGAATAGTTATACTGATAAAATAAATCATTCTTGACCTCTGACTAGGTCTAGAACTAGGCTTTTGTTCAGAGGATCATCACATTGATGAGATAAAGTCTTAGAGCATCCAGTATATATTTCACTGCTATCTTCACTTTTGTTTATGTTGAGTGGGTAAAGATCTGCATTCAAGGTCATTTTTAGTATTAATTTCATATAGACTGAATTTCAAAGAAAAAAGATACAGATTTTTATTTTCTGAAGTCTCTAAAAATCAGTGGAATGATGTTTAAAAGCACAGTAGATATTATCAGAATTTCAGTCAAACAACAAAAAAAGCCACAATATGGCTTCTAAAATATATATTTTTTCCAACTCTTTTATTGGCACCGTCGTGGTTATTCTACAACTCATGCCCCCTCTCAGGAAAAGAGTCTTTCTGACAAAGCAAGCTTGATAAGACAGCTGGAGTTTCTTGGAGAATGTTGACCAAAGTAATTACTGTATTTCTGACAGCAGCTGTAAAGTTCCTGTTGCTAGGGTAGAATTTAACCCTTAACTAACTGAATTCTAAGGAATTGATTGTTATTTTTTACAGACACTCATCAGGCTATTAGTTTAAAAAAATGAGCTATATGTTTAAATTGGATTAACAGCATAATTATTTCTTCCTTGATACCGTAGATTCAAAAGTTTTGCAAAAATATTTGTATAACAAATGAAGAAAAAGTAGTTGTCTTTACTAGTCTGCTCGTCCCCACGCTGGTTTCTATATTTGCATGTACCCTAACATTTAGCCTATTTGGTAAGCAACAAAAAAAGCCACTTTTGGATATAATCAAGCTTAAAGCAATATGAAAGTAAAATGCAGTACTTTATTAATCCCAGATTGCCAAAATTACATCTAAAATTTCTGTGTTCTACTCTTCTCCTAAATTATCAAAAGTCATTGCCTTACAACAACCAGTTGCCACATATTTACTGAGTACTATTTATTTACAAGACACTAATCACTAATAGATTACAAAGAAATTTAAAGCATAATTTCTGTCTTCAGAATTTATGCCTCAGATATGGTACTGAGCTATATGGAAAAATAACTATCACTAGTAGGTAATAAATTCACAGGCATCATCATTGTCAAAAGTTTATTATTTAGTGCCATTATTTTGAATAATATTCAGATAAATGATATACAGAACAGTGCATTATAAATTTTGAGTATGTCAAACTGAGACTAAAATGCTACTTTGATTAAACTGAAAATGAACATGGTAGTCGAGTTAGTAGGTATAAGAATAGCAAATATTTACTATTCAGAGATTACATGCCACATGTTTTACATTTGTTTTTTTTCTAGCCCTTTCAGTAATCCTTTTGAATTAAGTGCTGTGAGCCACATTTTTGCAAGTGAGAACTCTAAGGCTCACATACATCCCACATTAGGAATTCAACCAGAATTCCAAAGTCAGCGCTCCTTGTCTCAGCCATGACAGCCTTTAACGCATCAAATCAGGCTTCAGGGAGGAAACTGGATTGCAAGTAAGTTTAGCACATATAAAACTTGATTCAAACATTCAGCCCTAAAGAAGCATCTATTTATTTTCTATAAATCAACCTAAAACCCTTTTCAGTTCCCCAGCATGTGGGACGTCACACCGTTTTTTTTGTTTTTTTTTTTTGTTTGTTTGTTTGTTTTTTATTTCACCGCCAACCGTTTGTACAGAGTTTCTGAGTTTTTTTAAAAATGCGGAGGAATCAGCTTCCCTCCTCGCCCAAGATTCTCTAGTTTAAATGCAAAAGCAAGGTTGGGAGCTCTGTTACTAGGATCCCAGCACCCTAGAAGCAGCACACAACCATCTCCTCGGGCATGTGGCCTCCTTAGACATCCATCCTCCTCCCAGGCAGGAGATTCTCCTCATCACTGCTGCTTCTCAAAGAGCCAGACTGTCTCTCCTTTCCAAGAAACACAGCATAATTCTTCTCAATGGCTTAGGCTTCAGGGAAACAACAACAACAACAAAAGACTAAGATGTGTCTTACAAGTCACCTTTCTTTCGGCCCAGAAACAGAAATCTGTCCTGAGACAAGGAGGCACACGAGATCATGCTATCTTTGTGAAATGGGTAGGGAATAGAAAGGACCATGATGAAAAGAAAGAAAATTAATATCCCAGTGAATCACTTTGTCACATAAACATTCAAAACAAGTAAAAATGAGATAGGCAAAGAGGACATGATAGGGCATTCTGTGTCACCTGGGATTTTGTCAGCCTATACGTGGAGCCTTGATACCCAACGTGGTTCTAGCACCAGCAACAACTGTGTCACATGGCAGTTTGTTAGAAATGTAGAACCTCATTGCTCTCCCAGCCCTGCTACCGAACATTCATAAGTGTGTTTACTAATGGATACTAGTAAATACATACTTTCACAAGATTCTCAGGTGATTAGTGTGCATATTAAAGTTTGAAAACCACTGGTATATGGAGCAAAAAGCAAAAGTATGCTCAGGGTACTATAAATACAGCACGGGGTTTGTCCAAGAGAAACGACGTCTAGAAACAATGGCAGGGCCAGGCGGCCAAGAGACTTGAAGGCCATGTTCAAGGAATTAGAAGTTTTCTTGTAGTCATGTGAGGGTCATTGGAAGTTATTGCACTGGAGAATCACATAATCCACGTGATGGCTTAGGAAAATTCTCTAGAAATAAATACTGGAAGAAAGTACCATTTGTGAAAGAGCATGGTCATCTGTAGGCTCAAACTTTCTCTGAAAGATACTCCTTCAAGTTCATCAGACACTTTCAGAAACACACAGGCTTTTTCAGGCTGCTGGGAGACTATTAAATGTACTGACATTTTACTATACAAAGATGTTCCTTTTAATGACTTGAAAGAGTAATTTTAGATCTTGGTGACACTGTATTTTGCAAAGGGGCAGTGGAAGTAGGATACCAGGGATGAGAGAGATTGAATGTTCACAGCCACCAAACAGAAAATGTAGGGCAAACAGGGCCCCAGGAACACAGTTTATTAATCTTTCAGGTTCCTTGATGCTGTAGTGTGTATCTTCTTTTACTTGCCCTTCAGCGATTCACCACTTACTTGAATTCTTACCTGAGGTCGGTCAGATGCAGAGTGGAGCTAGATGTCGTCACCTCCTGAAACAGCTTCTGGGTCAGTCATCTGCAGCCATCACTCCACATGAGATGCACCTGGGGAGCTTTAAGCACTCCAGCTAAGCAGCCATACTCTCAAACTAATCAGATGATTATTTCTGCTAGTTCTAACAATCAGCCAGGTATGACTAGAGTCAAGTAAATGCCCTCAAACTGAAAATTATAATAAAATAAAATATCCTTCTGGTTCAGTGTGTGGAGTAAAATATAATGGTTTCTGTTTATTAAGTTCGTAATACCCAACAAACACTGAGATCTATGTTTCATGCATATTATCTGTTTACCAACCCCCGCTCCCCCTGCCCCATAACTGTACGTCAAAGTTTAAGATTTTACCATAATCCCAGGTTTACAAAACAGTGAACTGAGGCTCAAAGAAAAGAATGTGCTTGCCTACACTCAGGAAGCAGTTGAGCCAGGGAGTGAGACTTAAGGGAGGAAGTCTTAGAGCCTGATTCTTTATATGTAATTTCGTATAGCATATACAGACTTCGCAAAACCCCTCCTTACATAAATGTTCCCCTCTTTTCCTCCTTGTTTTCTTAAAACACTTTATCACAATTCATTATTATGTATCTACTAACAGGTTTATTTATTCAATAATTGATTCCCCACTATAATGTGCTTTCCTTGAGCAAAAGAATAATGTCTTGTTTACTATTGTATTTCTAGTGCTTAGAAAGTACCTGGCACACAGTAGGTGGTCAGTAAAAGCATTGAATGTTAAGTATTTTAAGTATAAACCAGTTTAATTTCTAAAAATAGCATTGAGTTTTCTTAATTTCCAGTCTTATTAAATGATCTAAATTTTATTTAGTTGTTTTTCTTCACTTCGGTGTTCTTAACCGATGCATAAAAATAAATAACCAGCTCAATATGTAGCATTTCTACTCAGTGGCCTTTCTATACAGGTTTTTGAAAAGCCATTTACACTGAGAATTGATAGAAATTCAAGAAAATCCACCAAAGACAGAAAGTGACCAGAGGATGAGTCCATTTTTGTGTGTGTGAATCTGGGGGTGAAGGGGAAGAGGGGTATTTTACCTCAAGTTAATTTCCTGGAATTTCTTAATAAATTTTAAAATGACTGGCTAATTTTGACATAAATTATATATGACCCTCTTCCAATAATTTACCCTAAGTTATATAGAGTGATGACTCTGACTCCATATTTGTTTAGACAGTAGATTCCATTCAGGGCAGAACCAGTGTGTAATTTCAAGAACTGTCTAGAAGATTTTTCCTATTCTTATCATCTGTTTACTCCTTTGGTCCATTCATCTGAACAAGAATTGATAGCATGTCTGCCATGTGCCTTGTCCAATCCTCCTTGCTGTCGAAGTGCAAAAAGACACCTATAACAGTATTCAATGAACACTTAACCATGTCAGGATTACAAGATAAAACCCAGGATTTGGGAAAGGGGAGAGGGGAGAGTGGAAAATCACAGGAGACAGCATGTTGTAAAGTGAGATACTGAGCACAACCAAGGATCTTACTTTAATATTGCCATATCTAAGTCCACAGCTAAGAGCATCTTCAGCAGTGAAAAGTGGAAAGCTTTTCCTCTAAGATCAGGAACAAAACAAGTGTGACCACTCTCACTGCTTTTATGCAACAGAGTACTACTGGAAGTCTTAGCGAGAGCAGTCAGGCAAGAAGAAGAAATAACCCATCCGCATCAGATAGCAAATAATTACATAGCTTAATAACAAAATTATCAGTTTTGAAATCTGGTTCTGATGTTTATTTCCTTTGTCACTTTCCATGGGCATATTAGTAGTTACCTCTCTGAGTTGTTATACATATTAAAATATATAATATATGCAAAGTGTTTCACATAATAATTCTCAAAAATGTACAACTCTTATTGCTGATTAGAGGAAGAAATAATACTATTAAGTCAAGGAAGAAAGACGCATGGAGAAGGAAAGATTTGAAACATCACTCACTGAATATAAAATTTTTAGACCTGTTATGTGTCAAATTCTCTGGGTACTGTGTTAAAGAAGATAGACATGATTTCTTAACGTCTATATTTTAATGGAAGACAGACAATAAAGCAGTTTAAAAATACAGTTCAGAAGAGAAGAGAGGGAAAGGCTGTAATGAGATAGACTTGACCAGAATTGGAGAAGCATGGGGACAGCCGCTCTGGGACATGTCACATGGGATATGAGATGTGGACATGCAGCCAGCTAAGATCTAGGGGGAGGGTATTCCAGGTGGAGGGACAACGAAGACAAAGCGCCGAGGTAGAAGCCAGCGTGGAGAAGGGAGAAAGTGATAGAGATGAGGTTCCAGAAGTGATTTTAGGCTCTAATACAGAGTGTCCAGAAGGCCATGGGGGGAAAGGGTTTGCTTAGATAAATCTGCTATATCACTTGAAGTTGTGCAGGAAACAGTTCAAGTAAAACACTGTAGAAGAATAAAACTGAAGCTTGAGGAATGAGACAGAGAAAAATGAGCCTGGCTGAAATGCAGAATCATCATTTATATAAGTCTTTAGAATATTACTTTAGGTTTAAGCAAAGGAAATTCAATGTCATAGTTCTAATTTTTCTTAAAGAGGGTACCTATGGACTGCCAACAGAAGTTTGTCACCCGTTCTAATGCCTTCTGGGGCTTGTTTCTTCACTTTGGATTCAGTTTTCTTATAGGTCAAATCTTAGAAACTCGACAAACTGAGTTATAGAACTGTAAATGCCTTATATTCTTCTTGAAAAATCCTCCCAAAAATAATGTATTATGGAGGCAGAATTTATATTTCCGAAAAGCCTGTCTGCTTTGAACTTTTTGTATGTGCTCATCAAGAGACCTTGCAGGTTTTTGTTTTTTTTTTTTTATTTTCCCTACATTTTTCTAGTCTCAGAGGCAGATTTGGGTGTGTGTGTGTGTGTGTGTGTGTGTGTGTGTGTGTGTGTGTGTGTGTGTGCGTGCGTGCGTGTGTGTGTGTGTGTGTGTGTGGATTCCACATGCATAGCATTAAAATGTGAGTGAAGAGTGATACATACTATCTAAACAAGTAGGTATTATTTAAGTGGATGTTTTCAAAATCAATCATACTCTGAATTTTTGCTTTCTTTATGCTAATTTGCAAGAAAAAAACAAAACTTTGGAACTTCCCTAAATTGTCAGAACTTTTTTCTTTTAGAAGCTTATAGTAACACTGTTCTGTAATGCACATTACTTTTAGTTATCGTAAAGTGCCAGCATGCTTCCCAGTGCTGCCCACACCCACACTCTGCCTTGCTACCTGTGTATTGTCAACAATGTAATTGTCCTCTGTGGTCTCTGTTTCCTGTTTATGTGTGAAGAGTAAATAAGCTAACATGTATTAGTTCATGCACAATGTTCACTACAGAGGAGGTATTCAGTAAATGCTGATTCCCCTTCCTTAGTTCAGAAAATTTCTGCCTCTGAATCAGGTTCCCTTATATCTTATGTGCCAGTGAAAGATGCTGGAATTAATTGTTCTACCCTTCTACCCTGTTTCTTAACCCAGGTGCTGTTTTGGATATCAGACACCTGTCCCAAATCCCTGATCTCTGTCAGGCTTCTGACCAGGATAAATGTTTATATTTCTAACTAATTTGGTGACCAATATCACCAATCTGTTCTTGACCTTGATAATAATATTTTTTACCTTCATATTGACAATCTAGACTAATCACTACAGTCAGGTCCTCACTTGGCAATCTATGTCTTTCTTGATTTACATTAATATTTGAGAATTTTTATACCTTACCTGTATGGGTTCTGGTATAGCGTTTAAGGTTGCCACCTAGAGTCAGACAGACCTGAGTTAGAATTTTGAGAATGTTATTAACCTGTTGTGTGACTTTAGGCAAGTCTCTTAACTTTCTACAATCTTAGTTTTCTCATCTGAAAATTGTAGATGGCAAACCCAACCTCAGAGATTAATGCGAAGATTAAATGAAGTAAAGCATATTAAACATTTAGCCCAGTGGCTAGAACAATTATGTAGTTAGGCAGTCAGTTAATGACGGCAGTGTAAAACATACAGAAAGAGGCAGAAAGACAAAGAGAGAAATTAATTTTATTGCAGACCCAAACACTACCTAAAACAATAATGTTAGGAAATTCAGACCTGGGCAGAATGAGAAATGTATCACTTTACCTACATAAGGAAAGGAGTTAAATTACAGTTTTAATGTCCAAAACCAAATTATTTGAGCCAGGTTCATATGATGTGATTGTCAAAACATTGTGACAAAATATTTACCATTAAAAAAAAAAAACCCTCCATGATCTAAATCCTACCTATGATTTAAGGAAAATACATTGAAAAATGCCTCTCCATCCTCTCCTCTTTGGGATGTTTCTTCTTTCTCAACTTACATCAATATATGGACTTGTTCCATCCAAATGAGTCTTCACTGCAGTGGAAAAGGACACACAAAAATATTTTGAAGGTTTTTATGTCAATGGGCTCTAAAACCAAAAACAACAACAACAACAACAACCACCACCCAGACTGTGAACCTAGACTGCACTAATGCACTGTAATAAGGCGGCTTGTCAAAAGTAAAATTGTCTAACCTTGGATTGTCATTCATTAAGTTGCCTAAGCAAAATTGCAATTTCAGAGGAAGTAAGAAGATTAGAAGTGAGAAGTGACAAAATAATTAATTCCACCCCACAAACGTAGGATGCTGACATGCTGAGGACCAAGTCAAGTATCTTAGTTGTGAATTTGTTTGTGAACGTGTCTGTGATTTGCACCGTGAGGAAAAGTGCAGAGAACATAAAACCACTTTTTGCATTTCATGTGATGGCGAAAAAATATTTTATTGCTGGTGTTATTTCCTGACAACTTTGTTGAACCTTCAGACTCCCCCCACCCTGCCTCTCCTCCATTCATGCCTCCACAAGTGTACCTGTTAATATTAACCCTGCTACTAAAGACAAAATAAATGCAACGTAGTCACGATGAATCAGAAGGATTTAACACTCATTTTCATTATGGTCTTCCCAAATTAGGGCAGGTTAAAGGCGCCACCCTTGGAGGCAGAGTGGCTGAATGTGAACCTCAGCTCTGCCATTGCTCACCCTGCACACTTGGGCAAGTTACTTAACCTTACTTTGCCTCAGTTTTCTCATCTGATTTAGAAAATGTTAAAGATGATAATAGTACATACCTCAGAGGTTACCCGATTTTTCAGCTGGAGCATGAAAATAGGCATAGACAGTATCCAAACTAATGAGCATGGCTGTGTTCCAATAAAACTTTATTTATAGGAGACAGAGCTGGACTTGGCCAGTAATCCATAGTTTGCCTGGATTTAGGTCCTAGAATTTTAGATCTGGAAGGGACTTTAGGGTCACCTAGTTCTACACCCTCATTTTATATAACGAAGAGACAGGAAAAAGCTAAAACTTGTCCACCACCCGCTATATTTTCATCCCCCCAAAATCACACAGCTAATTAAAAAAAATTAAAATTGGTTATTGTCATTATGTAACTCATTATATAGTTTCAATCTGCAGATTTCCAATAATGACATCTTATTTTCCAGAAACAAAGGCCTTTCCTAGAATTCATTTCAGTACTTTCCACTGGTCTTAAGTTCATTCCTCAGAAGCAGACCGAGAGAGAAGGTTTCTTGGGCAAGTGATAATAAGCAAGTAAGGGAAATAAGACAGGAAAAGGGGAGGTAAGTAAACCAAACGAAGATGAGATTTCGAGCAAAAGCCATTCATAGGCTAAATTTGAGCTTGATTCAGTAAGGATTTCTGGACTGTAAATTGCTTGTGAGTTGTCCTATTCCCCACCAGGTAATCACTGGTTAATTGGCACCCTGGGAGACTGTAGACTCATAGGTGTTTCCCAGTGGCCCCAAAATACCTCAGTAGTCCAGGGGTGGTATACTGAAGAGATTGCATGCAGGTACTGGCTGTAGATAATCGGTCCAAAAAGTGTGTGTGTTTGTGTGTGTGTGTTTGTGTGTGTGTGTGGTAATACAAAAATGATCTGAGGAAATTTGAGAGGAACACTAGCATTGTTTTCAGAAACAATAACAGTGGGAAATTGAATAAAGTAACCTGTTTGAAGGTATAGACTGGAAATTCCTGCTGCAAGCTAGATATTCATTTAAAGTTTCTTGTTTTATCTATAAAAATTCATATAGATTTTTGTATTTTACTTTAATATCTCATTGATTATTTGAAGGTCTTTCTAACTCTATCTGCTATCCTCAAAAGTTGTTTTAACTGACACCTGATTAAAAATCTTTAAATTTTAGCTTTTTTTCCTTACCATCACTCTCCAACTCTACGTTCTTTCTTGATAGAACTTCAGCTTTAGTCAAAATAACATTTTAATGGTTTTATTTCTTCGTGTCCTATTTATACTTCCTTTTCCATATAGAAGAAGGATGGAAGAGGGCAGCAAGCTCTCTTTATGCCACATACCTCAGGCTCCCAAGAGGGGAAAAAAAATTAGATAAGCATCCATTTTACTATTCAGATTTCTGACAGTAAATACTTAGAGGCTTTTCCAGTCTAATTTTAAAAGAATCTGAGATATAAAGTTTTTCCCCAAGCCAGTTCAACTTCACACTAAGATTAAAATGTTCTGTGATGTCATGCCATCCTTTCCAAACACTCCCATGGCCCTTTGAATATAGAAACGACATAAAAGACCTCGTCAAATCACTCTTGTCATTCCCAAGATATGAGAAGAGTGTGTTTGTTTTCTTTCCTGATAAAGAGCTTACTATATTTTCCCATTAGTGGGTCTTTTTTTTCTTTTCTATTGCTCTTTAATCCATGACTCACCTTTATATTTTACGTTCGTCTATGGCTGTTTTCATTCTACTACTGTAGAATTGAGTAGCCTGCAAAGCCTAAAATATCAGAGGAAGTTTGCCGGTCTCTGAACAAAATGATGTGGCAACTATAAAGTAGCTGATAAACGATCAAAGGGCGACTTTGATTAACGTGGCAACTATTAACGTAGCTGATAAACGATCAAAGGGCGACATTGTCTGCACCAGGGTACCCTACATCTATCTACATAATTCGAAACCTGTGTCCCGACATCAAAGTTCTCCACATTTTGGCTGACTTGGCCAGCCATTTCTCTCTCTACTTTAGCCAGACACTAATTTGCCAATGAAGAAACTTACCTCAAAACTTCCAATCACCCAGTAATAACTTTAATAATATATTACTTACCCTTCAAGGTCCAAATCAAAGGGCGTTTTCTCAGTAAAGGCTTCCTCATTTCATTCCAACCAGTTGTGATCTCTCTTCCCTGCAATCTCCTTGGACTATGCTCTTATTAGTTTACGTTTTTCTCCTGACATTAATATTCTATTGCTTAAAGTAGTCATTTTTCTTATATTCCTCACCCTGTTAAAAGTAGCTCCTTGAAGGGAAGAACATCGTTCATTCATCTCTTTGTCCACTGCAGAACTGAGCACATTTCTACATGATACTATCCTATTTAAACCTCTGTCCATGTAGTATACAAAATTATCTCTTGAACTATCAAGGGTTTACATGCCAATTTTTGGATAAAGTGCATATTTGCAGCAAACCAAATTCCCAAAGTTCTCATTGCTTTTTGTTGCTATATCATTGTCTGCAACAGCTAAATCTCTTAATTCTAAACTTTCATTAAGATAAATTATATTTAGCAAAATTATCATCATCATCATTATTGTCATCATCATCCAATTAAAAATGGGCAAAGGACCTGAATAATCATTTTTTCCCAAAGGAGATACATAAATGGCCAACAGGTACATTAAAAAG
>NW_011888811.1:6419040-6425297 GCF_000151845.1 Pteropus vampyrus
TACCTCATAGTATTTTGTGAAAATTAATGAGGTGTAGAGAGGTTAGAATATAAGTATCAGGAAAGGTCATTTAATATCAACAATTACTTAGGTGTTATAGCTAAGTACCAAGCGAAGGTATATTTGTATTATTAAGGAAAATCACATGTTAATATCTAATTAGGAAACTATCCTATGATTATTAATATGGGAAGTATTTTATTTGATTGCTTAGACAGCAAAAAGGTTGTGAAATTTCATTTAATCAAATATTGATAAGGTCTTACTATATATAAGGGAAGCTAATGCACTTATTTGATATTAATATATTTTTACTATAGGTCTCAGTTATTCAAAGATTCAATTATTAAGGATATTCTATTCCCAGTCATTCCTGCTCATAATTTTATTAAATTTTTCTGTCGATCCTTACATGTATTTACATACATTTATTCAGCTATACCATGATTATTTTTAAAGTTTTCAGGGTGACTGTCTCACACATGAGTATGTGAGTTGCTAAAATATAAGCGATAATCATCTACCCATGACATGAATCTGAGAGACTGGCTATCCTAGACTAATATATTCATTTATTCATTTTTATTGGCTAGCTGCAAGGACATTCATGTAAGATAGCGAATTCCTCTTCTAGTCATATCCAAGTCCCTATGTCACAAATTCTTTATCGAAAGATATGGTTAGTAATAATGTCTACCTATGGTAGACATCTGTGATTTTTATTGTTCATTAATGATTGATAATCATTCCTCAAGCATTCATAGTCTACATGGTTTGGACATGGTTTACCCCAGCTGCAGGACCAAGGATGAGAACTAGCCCACCAGTCAGAGCAAGTGATAGGTTGAAGATGGAACTGTGATCCAAGACCCCATAGAGTGTCCTATCTTGTAGTTTTTGTGGAGTTTCTAAACTGCTCATCCTCTCAGGTTGCTAAACAAATCATAGGATAGCAGCTGCTGGTCATCTTTGGAAGAGAGGCTCTCTGAGAACGAAGCCAACATTCATAAAATGGATTTATGAGATGAAATAGTTTAAGCCTCTAAATCCACCTATACTCAAAACTGAACAACCTTGAGTTTTTTTCCAGTTACATGACCTTATATCCATTTTAGCTAGTTTGCATTTGGTTTTTGTCACTTTCAACCCCAAGAGCACTGAATAAAACACTACTGATAATAAACTTCAAAGAATTAAATGAAAAATTGTTGTTCATAACAGAGTGATCAAGCTAGTAAGCAAGCACTCAATAAATACTAGCTATGAATAATAATTGCAATTACAATTTATCAATTACTGAGTGCTTCATACAAGTTAGGTAAATGTTCTGAGCTGGAGGAACAGTAAAAATAAAAGTTTTTTGTAGAATTAGCACATGGAGATGTTTCCAAAGGGAATTGAAACAAAACCAAAAACAAAAAAAGCAAGATACTACAACTGGCTTTAGATGCATAGAAGTGGGAGAGACTTCACTCCCTGTGAGGCCGGAGACAGCTGGACCTTTTTAATACCTTCATATGCCCAAGTGCTCTAACTGTTGGAGGCCGCTTGCAATAATATAAAGCAGATTAAAATGGACCTTTCCAGTATAAAATTTAAATTTGTACAATTGTAGACATAATATTACATTGTATAGACATTTAATTAAAAATTAATTTCAACACTGCAGTTTTCTTTTTTTTGGAATGGAGACAAAATGTACAATTTTGAGAATTCCAACATGCTTTATAGGCCTTTGAAATGCTTGTAAACCATAGACTCTCTAACTCAGGTATTTAGTAGATAAATAGTCCCAGCACAGAGCTCAGAGTATGTGACCTACATTTTGGAGACTCCATTTTATACATTAGATTACTCATATTTGGCCATCTCTCAATGGCTATCCCTAAGAAACCAACTGGAGAGAGATTTTAAAAAATCATTTTTTAGGACTGCTCACACATCAGTTTTGCTCATTTATTTATTATCTCCTCCCCTTCAGATCTTGAGAAGCAATAGGTGAAAAAAGGACTTTTCTCCCATTCTGTCCTTTCATAGCATAAGGGTCGTTGTGTTTCATTATTGCGGAGACTGTGTATGACTATAATTAGTATCCTTATGGTGTCAGAGCTCAGGTAATGTCCTCATCTACCAAATTTACCTCCATTTAGAGCATCAGTAATTTCATTTGTTTACTTTGAAGCACACTTTTCTTGACTGACTGATTAATTTGAGGTGGTGCTACAAGGTATACGCCTTCAAAAGGTGTCCAGTAACTCTAGCTCTCAAAATGCCCTATTGGTCATTTGATTGTTATATACAATCTCTGTTAGGTTCAGAGATCCTTTTTCTGGGCTAAGATTTTATTTCTGTCATTTTAACTCAGTGGGTGAGATAAGCTGAGAACTGTAGAGGAGATAAATCTAGAAGAGTTTTATTTATAAAGTCTCACAGTTATCAGGAAGGGCCTGAGTCATTTAATATTTTCTTATAAACTGTGTAATCTTATAGCTACTTAATCTCCGCTTCTGTTTCCCTATATATAAAGTGGGGATAATAATAATTAACATCTTATTGGCATATTATGAGGATTAAATGTGTTAGTATATATAAAGCATTTGGAACAGCATTTGACATATTAATATTATATTATTATTATTATTACATGTTATATTTTTAGTTAAATAAATTAAATTGATATATATGTCATCACGCTTATTTTAGCCCAGAATTTTATGGAAACTCAAGTTTAATGTTAGTGATTCATGCTGAAGGAGACGCAGCCGGGACTCAGTGGGCCTAGAATTTATATTTCTAATTCTGCAGAGTAAAACTTCATTAAGCCATAAACCCATAATTTGGAATTTATGGTAATTCAAGAATAATTTTATGTTCTGGTGTGTGAAGGCAGAGATTTTTAGACAAATAAAGGTATTTTTGACTAGCATAAAGGAAAAAATATTTGATAAAATTAAACTACTCTAGAAATATTCTCTAGCATAAAAATAAAGGTGCATTCATATATAAGATATGGAGAGGTTATTTAAAAATGGTTCTTATTTGTATTTACAGTAGGTTTAGGAAGACATGTACTTGACAGTACTGTATTAGTAATCTTATGGAAATTTATGCACACAATTTAACAAATCCAATCAATATTCAAAGCTAAGAGATATTATTCATTAAAAAAAAGAATAAATACAAATGCTTAAACAATGTTAGGTGTTAAACAGGTAATCCACGTTCCATGAGAACCTCATTCAAAATCATCTTTACTGATGCTTCCCCAACAGCAGGAGGTTAGGGAAGATGATCTGGCACCTGTGGGCACATTCCATACTTTTTCTTCAACAGGCAAAAGGCAATGATATGGAGTACCACATTACTCCTTCTCCTAACTGAATTACGTTAATTTCTAGCGGGGGAATCAGAGTGGCAGAGGAACAGAGTGACTTGCATTTTGAATTTTATACCATGAGCATATTAGTATCTATTCAAAAATTTAAAACCTTAAAAAGATTTAATACAGTTGCCTAGTCTTTCCTTATCACAAAATTTTCTTTCCTTGGCTTCGATCACATCGCAGGAGTTTTCCTCCTACCTTGTGGGCCAGTCCTGAATTGACTCTTCTGGTGGTTGTAATTGTCCTTCACCAGAAGATCGTCTTCTCAATCCTCTAATCTTATTCTGTCCATCCTCCTCGGATAAGTCTCATATACTCCCATAATTTAAGTTGCTTACATCCTCAGGGTCATCAAATAGGCACTCATTCATTAGAACATATATATTAGGTTTCTACATGGGACACTGGGTACTGGACTATAGCAGTTTGCAAAGCAGAACACAATCTGTTGTTTTGTTTGTTTGTTTGTTTATTTGTTTTACTTTTCATTTTATTCAGGAAGATAGAATTACAATAAGTAAAATAAAAAATATGTATATTTTTAATAGCAATACATTTCAAAGAGAAAATTAAAGCAAAGAGGGAAGTAAAGTATCAGGATGGAGTGTGAAAATTGTGTATTGGCCCCAGGCCACCCCTCAGTTTTATGCTTCAGGTGCATGTATCAAAATGTCCAGTGCACCTTAAGCTTATCATGACCCCAGCTGAATGTATTGTCCCCATCAGCTTCCTTCTGCCACCACCACTGAGCTGCAAAAGCCAGAAATGTATGAGTCATCCTTCAGTTCTTCTTTCTCTCCATATCCCATCTGTCACAAAGTTTGACCAGTTCTCCCAGATAACCACAGCCACTTTTCTTCCATCTTCACTGTCATTATCCTAATTCAGACCAAAATCACCTCTCACCTGGATTCCTGCAATAACAAATCCCCTACAGCCATTACTGTCTTCCTCCAATGTGATTAAAACTTGTCTTGTCACTCCTTTACTTCCACAGGTCAATGGTCCCAAATTTCTCCTGCCTAGCTTTCCAACCGAATCACTCTTAGAGCCTCTCACCATGTCCTCTAGTCTTACTGTCCTTCCTTCAGTCTTCATTCTTGGCCCAGGATATTTACTCATACTATTTCTTCTTCCTGGAATATTCTTCCCCCAACTCTTCATCAAGCTAATTCAGCCTTCAAATCTCAATTGAAGAATCACTTCATCAGACAAGCATTACCCACATCCTCAGACTGAGTTATATGCACCAATTATGGATTCCTAATACCCCATTTTTCCCACTTCACAATATATGCTTCATTTGTTATTACTTCTATAATGGCTCTTTTCCACACTGGTTTATAAGCTCCAAGTGAATAACGACCAGTCTGTCTTTTCAACACATCGCCCTATAAAAAAAGTTTGACAGGGAGTAGATGCCAAATATACAGTTACTAAATAAATCAGTGGATACTATAGCAAATACTAATAGCAGATGGCTAGTTACTGCTTTTACTTGGCATTTATATGATTTTGAATCGTGATCTCTTAAGAGTACTTATGTTTTGCCTTCTCGTTGTACATCTGGGATGATGGAGGGTGCTCTCTAACAACTGACACATCTCTAGTTTCAAGCAGCGCCCTCCCCTGCACATTACTGTTCCAATTTTCACATTCTTAGGCAGTGTTATCAGCAAAGTCTTCCAGAGAGATGTTCTAGTGTAGATCCTGCTGCACAATAAGGACCCACTTCAGGTATAAGGTGATCTCGAGTTTACAACTAGTAAGACTCTCTAATTATATTAGTTACAGCTATTGGTGAGAGATATCCCTGAGATGTTACCACATAAAGAAAATAAATACTCTTTTATCTTCTTTCCTTTTGATTGCTACTTGGGTCTTTAATGTATTTTCTTCTTAACCTTACCTTACTTCCCTTGAAATGTCTGACTCTCTCTTCTCAGGCTAATCTATGATAATTGCACCAAATTTATGTCCACTCATTCTTTATAGGTTAATGGTATCAACCTGTTTGCTTTTCTTTCCATTCATTATACCTTATTCATTAAAAAATTGCTAATTATTAATTACATGCCAAATGTTCCACATATATGTATGTCATCCTATAACAATCAAATGGAGAAAGGATTATTATTATTATTTTCATTTTTACTGAAGAGGAAACTAATGTTTAGAGAGGTTAAATGGCCTGCCCAAGTGACAGTTACTAAGTATTTAAACTGAAATTTGAACCCAAAGGTTGGCCTCTAGTTCCTTTGAAATTTACAGTTTGCATTGTGCTATTGTTAGACTTGCTGGGATGTGAGTTACTTTTATAACTATTTGCCTTCCTCTCCCATAATTTTCTGTATACAGTAGACCTTCAGTAAATACTTGTTTAACTGTTCACTGGGCCATCATCATTATTATTTTCAGCGGAGGGCAGTATCTGTGGTTTGGTTCTGTTTCCTGAATTTTGTTCTTTCAGCCTAAACTGAAGGGAGCCTAAGTAGGAGCTAGCTGCAGGCAGTGCAGAAAGTGCAGCCTATATGACTAAGGGTCAGAAGGAAAACCCTGTCTTGAGGTGCTTTCCAGAGGCAGAGAAGATTTCTAGGGCTTCACCAGTTGGCTATCTGGGGTATAATGTTAACAACCTAAACTAGTTTTCCCTGCAATAGTTAGCTTGTGTAAAAGGTTCCATTGTGTATGAGTAAAAAGAAAAAGGCAACTTTCCTTGGCCATAGATATATGTTTTGATTCCTGTAACTCTTAAGCCAAATAATTACAAATAGGAGAGTTGCCCATTCTCTCTCTCCCTCTCTCTCTCCCACGTGTGTGTGTGTGTGTGTGTGTGTGTGTGTGTGTGTGTGTGTGTGTGTGTGTGTGTGTGTGT
>NW_011888811.1:6425347-6428673 GCF_000151845.1 Pteropus vampyrus
CACTCTTAGAGCCTCTCACCATGTCCTCTAGTCTTACTGTCCTTCCTTCAGTCTTCATTCTTGGCCCAGGATATTTACTCATACTATTTCTTCTTCCTGGAATATTCTTCCCCCAACTCTTCATCAAGCTAATTCAGCCTTCAAATCTCAATTGAAGAATCACTTCATCAGACAAGCATTACCCACATCCTCAGACTGAGTTATATGCACCAATTATGGATTCCTAATACCCCATTTTTCCCACTTCACAATATATGCTTCATTTGTTATTACTTCTATAATGGCTCTTTTCCACACTGGTTTATAAGCTCCAAGTGAATAACGACCAGTCTGTCTTTTCAACACATCGCCCTATAAAAAAAGTTTGACAGGGAGTAGATGCCAAATATACAGTTACTAAATAAATCAGTGGATACTATAGCAAATACTAATAGCAGATGGCTAGTTACTGCTTTTACTTGGCATTTATATGATTTTGAATCGTGATCTCTTAAGAGTACTTATGTTTTGCCTTCTCGTTGTACATCTGGGATGATGGAGGGTGCTCTCTAACAACTGACACATCTCTAGTTTCAAGCAGCGCCCTCCCCTGCACATTACTGTTCCAATTTTCACATTCTTAGGCAGTGTTATCAGCAAAGTCTTCCAGAGAGATGTTCTAGTGTAGATCCTGCTGCACAATAAGGACCCACTTCAGGTATAAGGTGATCTCGAGTTTACAACTAGTAAGACTCTCTAATTATATTAGTTACAGCTATTGGTGAGAGATATCCCTGAGATGTTACCACATAAAGAAAATAAATACTCTTTTATCTTCTTTCCTTTTGATTGCTACTTGGGTCTTTAATGTATTTTCTTCTTAACCTTACCTTACTTCCCTTGAAATGTCTGACTCTCTCTTCTCAGGCTAATCTATGATAATTGCACCAAATTTATGTCCACTCATTCTTTATAGGTTAATGGTATCAACCTGTTTGCTTTTCTTTCCATTCATTATACCTTATTCATTAAAAAATTGCTAATTATTAATTACATGCCAAATGTTCCACATATATGTATGTCATCCTATAACAATCAAATGGAGAAAGGATTATTATTATTATTTTCATTTTTACTGAAGAGGAAACTAATGTTTAGAGAGGTTAAATGGCCTGCCCAAGTGACAGTTACTAAGTATTTAAACTGAAATTTGAACCCAAAGGTTGGCCTCTAGTTCCTTTGAAATTTACAGTTTGCATTGTGCTATTGTTAGACTTGCTGGGATGTGAGTTACTTTTATAACTATTTGCCTTCCTCTCCCATAATTTTCTGTATACAGTAGACCTTCAGTAAATACTTGTTTAACTGTTCACTGGGCCATCATCATTATTATTTTCAGCGGAGGGCAGTATCTGTGGTTTGGTTCTGTTTCCTGAATTTTGTTCTTTCAGCCTAAACTGAAGGGAGCCTAAGTAGGAGCTAGCTGCAGGCAGTGCAGAAAGTGCAGCCTATATGACTAAGGGTCAGAAGGAAAACCCTGTCTTGAGGTGCTTTCCAGAGGCAGAGAAGATTTCTAGGGCTTCACCAGTTGGCTATCTGGGGTATAATGTTAACAACCTAAACTAGTTTTCCCTGCAATAGTTAGCTTGTGTAAAAGGTTCCATTGTGTATGAGTAAAAAGAAAAAGGCAACTTTCCTTGGCCATAGATATATGTTTTGATTCCTGTAACTCTTAAGCCAAATAATTACAAATAGGAGAGTTGCCCATTCTCTCTCTCCCTCTCTCTCTCCCACGTGTGTGTGTGTGTGTGTGTGTGTGTGTGTGTGTGTGTGTGTGTGTGTGTGTGTGTGTGTGTGTCGTCTGTCTTGGGACTGACTCCTATGAGCCTCGCTGCCCTGTGGAACGCCAGAATGGAGTTCCGCATTATTTACTGTACTGTTTTACCACTCTCTAACCCAGAAAACCCCTTACTTGGTGCAGGCAGAAGGCTCTCCCTGCTCGCCTTCTACCCCAGGGGAGCTGTGGGCTTCCCGCACCGCAGCCCTCCCGCCTTCACACTTCGCTTACAGTTATTACCCCAAGCTGCCCCAGAAAGACCTAGCCGGGGGAGGCTGTCAAGAGGTAAATGGGTCGAGAGTGTAGGTCGGACCTGGACCCGGAGGAGTCTCAGGTGCTGTGGAGACCACAAGCCTGCCGAGAGACCCCGACTCACGACCGCCTATCCCGGCGACAGGAGCCCCCTCCCAGACACGGGTTGGGCGCCTAGCTACACCAGCCAGCAGCCGGCAAGGTCCAGCACCTGGGAGTCAAGGCAGTCTAGTCTAATGGTTAGGGACACTGGCTTTGGAGCCCAGTCCTAGTTCCAGTTTTAGCACCTGGGTGACCTTGGGCAAGTTCCTTAGCTTCAGCGCTGTAGTTTCTAAATCCATAGTGTGGGGAAACTAAAGTGATGTCTAAACTAGGATTTCTGTAAGAATTAATTAACGAAGCACACCTAGCACGTAGTAGGCGTTCAGTTAATGGTAAGGATAATTAGTACGAGGAGTGAGAAGTTTTGGGGTCAGAATGTAGGTTTGAGCTCTGACTCGCAGTTATTTTCGAGGAGTGGGGGAGGGGTGGCGGGAGCACCTGCCCTACACCCCCTGCTCCCTGGTGGCAAGAATTACTCGCGAGTGCGGGGAGAGCCCTTTGTCGCCCCGGCTCCGTCAGACTGCTCTGATGCCCCGAACCCGCTGGCGCCGCCGGGCACCCGCGGCACGTCTCTCTCTCTCAGGCTACGTACGGAAAGACTTCCTTGGACATCTCCATCCCTCTCCAGCCCCCTGGCGCGCTCGCTGTCTCCTCTCGGTCCGTTGGCCACAGCGAGCGCGATCCAGCCTCGGGCGGGAGGGAAGAGGCAGCCTCTGGGTGTGCGAGTCGCTGCGCCCCGGGAAAAGGAGAGAGGAAGGGGTGGCGCGGCGACCGCCGGAGAGCGCAGTGCCCCGGGCGGCCCTGGGGCCCCTCCCTCATTTTGCCTGCCTTCCAGGGACTGCTCTGGCTTTCCGAGTCCCGATGCACAACCCCTGAACAACCGAGTGTGCCTCTCCGCCACCCGCCCTCCCGGCTGGGACAAGGGCCGGAGGCACCAGCTCCGCACGCACGCGGCAGGAGTGGGCGGCGAGCACAGGCGGGAGAGGTAAGGAGGGGCAGGCGGCGGGGTTGGGGGAGTGTGCCTGCACGTGCGCGCGCGTGTGCGCGTGCTCTGAGGGGGCGTGGGGGCCGCCAGGAGAGCCCTGGTCGGCACCTGCCCTCCCTTCACGGTGTCGCCCCCGGCACCCACGCTAGGGCGCTTGCCTCCCGCATCCCT
>NW_011888811.1:6429563-6439190 GCF_000151845.1 Pteropus vampyrus
TTTTTTTTCTTAGCAAGAAAATCTGCTTGGTCCCAGGCAGCCACTGCTGCCCCTTTGATGTTTTGGTACGCCGTGCGCATGCGCCTCACATTAGAATTACTGCACTGGGCAGACTAAGTTGGATCTCTTCTCTTCAGTGAAACCCTCAATCCCATCAAAAACTAAAGGGATGTGGAGAGTCCGGAAAAAGGGCTACTTTGGGATTTGGTCATTCCCTTTAATAATCGCCGCTGTCTGTGCGCAGAGGTAAGTGTGCCCAGCGTTTCTTTTTCCTTTCTCACTTTGAAGGGCTCTGTCTGCATACCTCTGTGAGCGGGGATCTGTAGTGAGGATCAGATAGATGCTGAAGACGCTGTGCCTGCTGTCTTATTAATGCCTCTGTATTGTCTTTTTCTTTAGTGTCAATGACCCTAGTAATATGTCACTGGTTAAAGAGACGGTGGATAGACTCCTGAAAGGCTATGACATTCGTCTGAGACCAGATTTTGGAGGTAATGGGGTTGCCTTGGAAATAAGAAACAGCCCAGCTATAGCCTAAGCTGTCTTTTAAGCTTTGTGCTCGCTGTCTCTTCCTTCTTCCTCATCGTGGTGTATGTGGTATATTGAATGTGTCTCTGTGTTACCATATTGAGAAACTGATCCAAACTTAAGCTGATTTGTTACTATCCAGCACTTAGATGGTCTTTCGGTGAGACCCTCCTAGTGTGTATTGGTGATTGCTGTCCTTCGGCTTCACTGATATAAATCCTTTGCTTCATTGTCTTTGCCTCATTCAGATACAGATCTCTTAAGTTTAGTGCATAGTGTGTCCAGAGAACCTGGCTTAATGAAGGCAGTCATGAACATTTTTGAGGACAAGATGTGCAGACAATTAGTTGAGAAGTGGCATTAACCCCCTGTGCCTGCCTACTTTAGAAGAGTTTTGGCTGTGGTTTGAAGTGGCTTGTCTCTGGATATTATCCAGTCCTGGAAGCTTCCCTGCATGGGGCATGGGGAGGGCATGCTGAGGGGCTTGGGGGGTAGAGAGGCTTGTGGGGGGGGGAGGGTCAGAGACCTCTCTTGATGCAGTCTGAGATACTTTGATATACCCATTTAATTTTGCTTCAGAGTCTTATGGAGCTCAAAGAGTTAAAAACTGCGTAAAGAAGCAGGGGATGGAGTGGGAGAGTGGAATGAAGAGGAGGGGGGTTTCAACACAATATATGCAATTCCCTTGGGCCTGAAACGGTTCCTGTGCTTTTTTGTAAGTTGGGTGTTCTCATGCTGAGACATCTACATACGTAGACAGAGCTGGAATCCCTCATCAATCAGGGCATATGTGTGCATGTTCAATAGAGCATTTCCTAGAGGAGTGCCTGTTCCCCCCACCTCCCTTTTAAAAAAACGAGTAAGGATTTGAAGAATTTAAGGGTGAGCAGTGGGGAGGAACTTGGGGCAGAGTGTCCATGTCCGGGGACAACTCTTGCTAAGAATGAATGAAGTTCTGAGAAATCACGTGGCTGACCATCTTGGTTTGCAGGTCCCCCCGTGGCCGTGGGAATGAATATTGACATTGCTAGCATCGATATGGTTTCGGAAGTCAATATGGTGAGTACTGAGATTTATGGCTGGATCTCCACAAACCTTTACTTGGGGATAGAAAGGAGAAAGGAGCCAGCTGGTAGGGGTGTGGTATGCGTGAGTACGTGTCTGGAGTGACAGAAAGGGCAGGGGATTTTGCTTTGGAACCCACTGTGTTTGTGATTTCAGAGGCAGCTCTTTGTGGTCCCTAAGGATTTTTCCAACTTGGTTGAAATACTTGGGACTTGGCTTAAAGCAAGTAAAATGCCTCACACATTCACATGCAAAATACAGCCACATGCAAGACACCTCTTGTAGAAGCCACATTTCTTAAAGTTCAATGGGAAATCTGGTTCATCAAGTGATATTTTGGGTTTGGGTTGGGGGTCAGAAGAAGAGAGGAGGGTTTTGATTTGACATTTAACAGAATGTAACCTACAAACTAAACTGTAGCGAGAAGCCTGAATAAATTATCTGGGGATACTCATGTCCACTTGTTGCTCTCAGAAACGGCCTCTTTACAGCTGATGGCAGGTCTCCCCCAGTTGCTCACCAGCTCCTTTAAACTCCTGACCACCAAAATAAAATAAAAGTCGGCCACCCATGTTTTCAAAAGGCATGCTCAGATTCTTGTGCCATCTCTGGTCACTTCTGCAGTGTTATTCACCGCATATCCTAAGCTTGTACAATTTATGGATGGCAGCACTCCTTAGTGTGTACTTCTTTGGACTTGGGGCAAGGGCTAAGAGAAAAAGCCTCCGTGTTCCCGCTGGCAAACACTTTTCCGGGGTTTGCTTCATTGCAGGTGCGCCCCCTGCTGCCCATGCTTGGGCACTGCAGACATACAAGACAAAGATAAGTGTCCTAGATACCCACCCCTACTTGGGCCATTTCTCCAGTGACTTTTCTATTGTGTGTTTCTGAAGTTTTCCCCGTTGGAAAAGTTCCTCTAGAAGGCCCACATTTGAGTGTAAGTTTCTAGTGTTAACTTGGATCGCACACAGCACATTTCCCAGAAGGCTGTGTTGCAGCATGGCTCTGCCTAGAAATGCAGTGCACTGTTAAAGAGGGTCTAGTGAGTAACGTTTAATGCAAAACACTTCTAAGCCGGACTGCAGGACTTAGAAGTTTGGACACTTATTAACGTGAGGGAGCCAGAGTACTCTATAGTGCACATGCTCTCAACATTCCACAGACTTTTATAATCCCAGAATTTAAGTAAAGAGGAAGCTCAAATAACCAGCTTCATCCCCCTGTACACTGTCCAAAGATAGGTGATAATCCTGAGGTATCACAAGATTATGAGACATTGTGTGACTGCTGGAGGTGGTAGTCAACATTTCAGTAATGTTTTATGACATCTAACTTCTCTTCTAGTTATTGGGCAGGTTTTTACCATATAGGATATAAACACAGATTAAAGACAATATTGGCTGATTCAGGACCACAGATTTCTCATACATTTTGAAAATCCCTTGTGTGGGTAGAGAATATTTCTTTCTTGTGACACTATTTAATTTCTCAGATATACAAATACTCGCTTTTGTGGGATTTTAGAAGTCTTTCATCAGTTATTTTGAGTTTTACCTTTAAAAAATTGAAAATGTCTTACTATGGGTACATCCTAAGTCCCAGACACTTGAATATACATTTTGTTGCTAAAAATAAAGTGATACATGGGTTCCATATGTGATTGAGTTACAAAACTCTTCTCTTGCATTTTTATTTATTTATGCTCTTTTCTCCTCCCAAATTTTATTTTACCACCTTCTCCCTTAGAGTGTCACAAAGATGGGATTTTATAGAAAAATTAAAAATATTTAGAATCTAAAGAGACAATGATGAGATGATTAGAAGTTGCTGCAATGGATTAGTTAATAACTTAGAAATATTATATTCCAAATTGTTTAGAGTAGTAGAGGGTTGTGTTTTACTTTTTCCTTCTTAAGTTTTGTTCTTTTTTTTTTTTTTTTTTTTACCTACATGCAGTATTTTGGGGAGGTATCTGAATTGGACACAGTGCTAGTCAAAATATAGACCCAGCTAAGGCGAGGTGTCATCTCTTAAAGTTATTTACTGTTGCTGAAAAATCATGGGATGTAGAAAGTGTAAAAACAAATGTCAGGTTGTAAATAGGACAGTAGTGCAGCATTAATGATTAGGGCCAAATGTTAAAAATCCCATGCCAGTTTCCTTTCTAAGTCCAGTGCTAACACATGTGGACTTGTCCAGACACATTTTTACTTGTTGTAAAATAAACACATATTTCAGCTAGCAATCTTAGTGACCTTAAATTAATCTTTCAAAGGAAAATTCTGTGATGTATGGTATTTTAATTAGATACGTTTATTTGATTTGAAGCCACAGATGGGAAATTCCGTCATGATGTCTAAATAAAATATTTGTGGCATATTTCCCCCTGTATAAAGGTCTAAAGGGATTAAAATCTTTTGATTAGATTTACTTCTGAAAGATGGTTAATTGATTATTAATGGAATCTCAAAATTGATTAAAACACATTTCTACCTTATTATCCATTGTGGCCTGCAATCTCTGGTAATTGTAACTTTCTTTTATTATAGCAAATCTCCCTTTGAAGAGTGGTAGGCACTAGACCATTTAAATAATCATTGACTCATTTGTACCAAAAGAGAAAGGCCTGTGTCAGTGTGGTGATCCTAGAAAAACCCCAAACTGAGTCATGAGTCTTGGATGCTAGTTCTGCTTTTCCTGCTCAGTCATCCCAAGAGAATGACTCACCTGTTAAAGGGGAATAATAGTCCCATTTTCACCTATCTCATGTGACCCCCAGAATTAATGAAATGTTATATGTCATACATATTAGTATTCTCTGATCATAGCTTATATAGAAGACTGAATACCAGGCTCTCACTCAATAGAATGAATGTCCACTCCAGCTGCTACCCTCAGCATGGTTGCGTCAGTAATTTACATTAGTAGGCCTCAGTTTCCTTATGTTTCAAATGAGAGGGGACATGTTGATTTCCAGCTCAAAGTTACATGTGTATCTGGTTTGGTTTGTTGTAACAGCTCTGATGGGTACAGAGAAGTTATCGAAAACTTAGAAATCCAGCACAGACTAAGAAAAATGTAGAATTCCTAAGTGGCATGCAGTTGTGAGTTCTTACGTAGGAGGGTGGTGATGGTATGCTACTCAGCCATGTGACTCAGGTGACTGTAGGCCCGATGGAAGATCTTAGGAAGAAAGTGATCTCAATTAAAATGCTCCTGAGCAGAAAGCTTGACTTTAGAATGAAATATTTTTAGATGTCTTGGTTAAATTGGCAGGAATCTTTTTGTTAAGATTCTTGATGAAAAGTGCATTTTAAGATCCAAAATTGGCTGTGAGGATTATGGACTGAAATAGCTTTCTCTTCATTTAAAGCAGATTCTTCTCCATATTGAAACAACACACTTGCCAACCAAAGAGTAAAGCAATATTTCACTTTTGAGGAAAGAGTTCTAGTAAACACATACACAAATTACCTTTTTATGGAATGGTGAATGGAGAGAAGCACTGCCTTAAAAAAATAAAAATAAAAATAAACAGATGTTTTCTTGTACCACCAGCTGCAAAGTTTAAAATTCAATTCAGCACAAATACATATTTAGTGGCTGCTATGATCCAGCCATGCGTTAGGCATCAGGAACAGAGCAGTAGACGAGACCAGCTTGTCCCCAAACCTCAGGAGACGTAATGTACAGGTATTCACTATTCTTTATTCTACTATAGACTTCTACTATTCTTATACTTAGTGTAATTCTTATCTTTTCTCTAAAACTTTTTCTGAACACCCAAGTGAGTGTTCATTGTATCTCTCCGCATGTGGTTTTGACTATTTACTATATATAGTTTGACTCCTGGTGAATACCATGAATATTGGGTGAAGTATTTGTTTTTATGGTAGTAATTTGTTATTATTCACTAGACTATACTATATGGACAATATTTTGTGGCTTGCTGAAGAGATTAAATTTTGTTCCAAAGGCTAATAGGGACCCATGAAAGGGTGCCAATAGGAGAATTGCGAGAACAGAGTCATACTTCATGAAGATGCTTTTGAAGTGTGGCGGGTAGATGGAAGTGGAACAAGACCTAAGGTTGGGAAATAAGATGAAAACGCACTGGAAAAATCCAGGAAGGATTGATGACTAAGACAGGGATGTAAAGGAGAAGATATAAAATCAGGCAGGACATTTGCAAGGTAGAAGTGACAGGACTTTGTGAATTCCAGGTTTTACATGGCATCGTTTATTGATACATAGAACGGAGGAAGAACAGCCAAGTTGGGAAGGGAGAGGTGGGGATGAGGCGTGTGGGCAGACACTGAGTTCAGTCTGGGAACTGTTGACTTTTCTGCTTACATGGAATTTCCAAATGGAGATAACCAGGAGGTGATCGGAAAATGTATGTCTAGAGCTAAGTAAAGAGTCATGACTAGAGAGATGAACTTGGTCATGTCAGCGTATAAGAGGTGCTACTTATAACTATGAATGGATACAATTAAAAAGAGAAAGTGAGAAGACACCTGAAAAGGGAGACCTGGTGAGCACTGTAATTGAAGTGGTGGATCATTGAAAAGGAGCCCACTAAGGAGATTAATAAGTGGCTAAGAAGCACTCGGAGAGTTAGTAGAAGAACCTGCAAATAATGTCTTCAGAGCTGAGGAACAAGGGAGTTTAAAAAAGAAGAAAATGGCCAGCTGTACCATGTAAACAACAACAAAATGTAATTTCCACAGTTCAAAGCCCTTTTATATTGGGCTGTAAAGAACCCGGTCCTGGGGCATGAAGTCTGAACGACCAGGAACATCCCTAGATGGAAAAGGCGGCAACACGTCCGCCGTCCTGAAGTTGAGGAGCGCTCTTATACCTTAGATCTTGGAGAGGAAAGGTTTCAGTTTTCAAAGAATTTACATTGGCTGCAAATAAAGGAGGGGTTCGGATAAGGTGAAGCATTGTCAGTTCTATGATAGGAGCACAGTCTGTAAGGAACCAATAATCACGACCCTTGGTTGGTTGCAGGAAACAGTCCTGAAAGTTCATGCATGTGTGGTCATGCATCTAGTGGTCAGCTGGAAGGTGCTTGGATGTTGAGTCGAAGCTCAAACACACATTCAGGAATGTGAGCAGTCTTTTGTCAGCTGCCCCTGCTATTAACAGGCTATCTGCTCTGTGTCTCTTTCACTATCCTGCCCACTGTAATTTAATTTAGAACATCTCAGAATTTTTTTTTTTCGTGTCAGATGCCACAGTGATCAATTGAAATAAGTTCTGAGACTTGTCTCCCAGATATGGTAACAGGCACTCATATGTAAATGTAGCAAGAGGAGTTTTTGTGGTTGAAACTACACTTTTGAAAAGTTTGCATCTGAAGCAAAGTGGGGAGAGGGCAATGGCAGAATGGAGTCACATGATTTGGAAGAGATATATTCTTTAGAAGGGTATAGGTTGCAGATACAAAGTGGTAAGTGAGGTAGAGTGGCGGACAGGAAGCTAAAGGCTTGCTGACCTCTGTATTTTGGGACATGGAGACACTTTCTACTGAGATTAGAGGAGCTTAAAATTAGCTGCTGTAGAGAATGGGTATGTGAGGTTACTTAAGACACATGAAGGATATCCAGAAAGCATGAAGCATGATGAAGAGGGTGGTGAACACTCACTGACCACAGGCAGGCTTAACTCTAAATAAATTGTGCTTAGAAGCTCTCCTACCCAATTTTAGCAAGGTTTTCTGTTCTCCCCTTTTCCTTCTCCTCCTTCTCCTTCTCTTTCCTCCTCTTCTCTTATAGAGTACCTCACTTTTCCCACCATTATCATAACATTAATAAAATAATTTTAGCTGCAGCTTATTGAGTCCATAACTTGTGCAGGTATCATGTTGATGTGCCTTATCTCATCTAATACTCCTGTAAACCTATTTACAAAAGAGAGATCTGAGGCCCAGAGAGATTAAATGACTTGTTCAAGGTCGCACAGTTAGCAACTGACTGACTTCACATTCCTCAATCATAGCCTGCATTATCCTGCATTACTGCAATTTTAAATATAGAAAGGCCTCATTTCAAAAAAAATAACTTCCATTCCTTGAGGACCTCATTTTGTTGTAGTTGTTTGTTTTTATTGTTTTTTTTTGTTTTTTTGTTTTTTTTTTTGCCAGATAAACTAATCAAAAGATGTTACTTTTAGTCCTCTTTCTCTTTACCTTGGAAAAAATACCTTAATTTCATTATGATGATTTTTTTCAAGTAGACCTTTTAATCAGTGTGTATTAAATATAAGATACAGTCTTCGTTCTTGAGAAGCTCACATATTATATCTGTTGAGCTCTATTTAAAGTAAGAAATAAAGGAAAATTTATGTAAGATCTTGAAGAGTCAAGGATGTTGCTTATGTTATTTTTTTTTTTTTCATTATGAATGAGTGCTATTTAACCTGTTTAATAATTATCTTATTGCTGCTGCAGAATCTCAGATAACCATTAAGGCCACTAATTGTCACTAAATGTTGGCTGCTATATGTTTAAGTACTGTAAATTCTCAGTGATTTTAGGTTTTTGGTGGACACTATGTGACAAGACTACACTCTTTTCTTTTTCTTCTTTCACGAAGAATTCATTTTCAATTGAACTTTTTCTTGATTTCTGTTTGATTTCTGATAAATTGCTCCTGCAAATAATTCTCTTAAAGGCAATTGAGTCTTTTCTTCTCCTCACAGATCTTTCCTTCCTCCATTCCACACAATATAAATGAGCCTCACTATAAAGATTGTATCTCTAGAAGACGTATTCATCTGTTTGAAAACAACTATGCCACTTGATAGTGACAGTATATAAATTCTGTTTCTCTTGGTTAACTCTTAGGGCAAACTTTTGCTATTGCTTTATGGGTACCTTGAACAGTGGTCTCACCTGAATGTGGCATGAAATACAGATCTGACTATGGGTTTACTCTGCAAGAGAAGGCAGGTGAGGGAAGTATCTCAAGTTTTATATTTTAGAAGTGCATCACATGTGCTTCCCCACTCCCTCCAAGTGATTAAATGGTCATAGGATATCTAAGAATGTAAATCAGAGAAAGTGTTTCTCTTAACATTGAGGAGAGGGCCTTAATTTTAGGGGTGGGCACTGACTTGTTTTGTGAACAGTCTAAGGCAAGGTTTCATAACCTTTTCATATTTGGCATTTGGGGACAGATAATTCTTTGTTTGTGGAGGGGCTGTCATGTTCATTGTAAGGTGTTTAACAGCATTCTGGCCTCTGCCTACTAGATGCCAGAGGTACCCCCAGAGTTATGAAAGCCAAAAATGTCCCCAGAAATGGACAAATGTGCCCTGGGAAGCAAAATTGTCCCCAATTTAGAACCACAGGTATAAAGAGTGGTTTTGTGCCTTTGTCTCCAAACAACTAGAGAAAAGATTTTTTCATTGAGAAATAGATTTTGTGCTCATTTACCATTTCATTTATGTTTGATGGTACATTGTGACAAAACCAGTTTTAAAATATCAGCAAACATCAAAGGCAAAGCTTGTCCCATCCCAATCGCTTCATTAAAACTGTGTTTTAATTTGCCTATATTCCCTTCTAGTTCTTTGTTTATTCATATTTTACACATTGAACTTATAATTTTATTTTGTAGAGAGAATTTATAGTCTATATTGTCACTTAGCAGACCATGAGTATTTTTGGTTTTATGTTTTTTTTTAAAAAAAAACACACACCTCTACACACCAATGGAAACCAGTGTATATTTTTCATGCCTTTTCCATGATCTTATAAATATACACAAATATATGAGAATATTGGTATTTTCTTTTTTGTAATGGTATTTTTTCAAAAGGTTTTAAAATACATTTAATAGATTATTAGTCATAATTCTAGCTATAGATTATTTGAAAATAAGCATTATTTACTTTTACTTATACACCATTAACTATAATATAGAAATAATATGCAAAATAGAGAACTAGATTTAAAAAGCATATAAATTCTTGTATATCAATTTGACTCACCTTTACACAGCCACTCTTTGTTTATATCCTTATATT